>NC_091743.1:90018957-90283957 GCF_043380555.1 Nothobranchius furzeri
AAGTGGAGATGATCACTCCTTCCAGAGTGTTGCACCCTGAATATATTTGGAGTGATCTTACTTTATTCTTATTGCATCGACAGTCTGGACACTTTTAAAAACCAGCTAAAGACTCTTTTATTTAAAGATGATTTTACCAAAATCTTTTATTTTCTTATTTTGAAATGAAAAATCTTTAATTTATTTTACTTTACTTTTTTCTGATGTTAATCTATTTCTGGTTTGAGATCAATATGTCTTGTTTTGATCCATGTGAAGCACTTTGTGATTCTATGTCTGTGATAAGTGCTAAAATGTACTTACTTACTTACTTACTTACATGTATAACCACAAGGGTCAAAAGGCATTTAGTCAGCTTCCATTTTTTCATCATCTCATTCTTATATAACTAGTTACATGTTGTATAAATTATTAACAGCAACATGACGGAAGCTCCAGCAGTTGAGACACCATGCAGCTAATATTCTCTGTCAGCTTTACATCACTGCAAGTGACATGCACACACTTATCCATCTCTCTCTCTCTCTCTCTCTCTCTCTCTCTCTCTCTCTCTCTCTCTCTCTCTCTCTGTGCGTGCGTGCGTGCGTGTGTGTGTGTGTGTGCGTGCGTGTGTGTGTGAGAGACAGAGAGGGAGAGAAAGAGAACTATCCTCAATTTCAATTTCTGGACTAATCTTTCTCTGCATTATGCAAGCCCTGCTGCTCACTTACCCAAGACTATCCCAAGGAGCTTTGCTTTAACGAGATAATCATACTGACGATCAGATTGACATTTCAGACACTCTCTGCACTCATCCAATCAATAGGCAACCCTACTTCTATCAGTAGAGCCACATTAGACTTGGCAGATTATCATTTAGAGTAATTCACTCCTCATTGCAAAAGTACTCACAGATGATTTTTGCATTCAAGGTTGTAAACTTTCTTAAAGCAAGATTAACACACATGTAGTTTGAATTCAATTAATTTTTCTCTTATATTCCCAGAGAGAGAGAGAGAGAGAGAGAGAGAGAGAGAGAGAGAGAGAGAGAGAGAGAGAGAGAGAGAGAGAGAGAGAGATTGTCCACTGCTTTCTCTTAATGTCAGTTCAACAGTGACTATGGTTTGGGAAGCAAATCCAATTATTTGCCTTAATATTCGATTCAGTGTGTCTGGGTGTCCTTGCTTGTGGTCGTTTAATAACAATAGTGTAAAAAAAATCTAATTTTTTTAACTAAGCGTTGGACAAAACTGCAGCCTTCAAATCAAATCCCGAGTGTCCGTACGCTATCTGCTGGTGGTATGAGCTTATAACAGGACTCTAACCTTTTGAAGACTGAGCTACTTTTACACAAAGAATGGACAGAAGAGCTATACACATTAATACTTTCAATGTGTGGCTATGCTTATGTTAAAAATGCTATAGAGCTCCGGGAGTTGACGTCACTTCTCCCGGCATGCAACAGTTCAAATCGAAACGGCGCCATATTGGCATGCAGCTGGACTATTTGTTATTGTCAGAAAACTCAATCAAACGGGAAATATGGTAGATTCCTGTTGTGCCCCAGGATGCAGAACAGACACGGACGACATAAGGGATGAGCCATCTACAGGATTCCCCAAGATCCGGAGCGCCGCAAACGTTGGATCATTGTAATAAAACGCGCTAGTGACTGGGCAAAAATGAAGCTGTGGGATACCGAGTGTAAAGGATTTCGCTTATGCAGCGACCGCTTCCTATCAGGTACTTAAACCAACGTTTCCTCAACTGTGTATGGTATTTATTTTAAATGGTTTTATTACGATTCTTAGTGGGCTTCCTAAACTTATTTTGGCGTGGCTTTTTCTGTCTTATTACTCATAGCAACAAGTAAACGTCACGTAAAACGTTGCCTCGTGAGTGCTGCGTGCTGCCGTTTACGTGTTTTATGATCACAGCAACTAACCGGCTAAGCTGTATTTCATCTTTAAGCAATGGTTGATCAATTGTCAGATCACACATAAAAAGCACTTTGGATTGCTATTATCTGTCTCACCGAGACGGATCTCAGACAGATCCTGAGACGCTCCTGCCTGACATATTTATTTTATTCATGGAAAATAATCAAACTAGTGATTTCTCTTGGTGTTCAGTTTATACATTCAAACAGCACAGCACTCTATTTAAACTTCTTACATGTAAATCTATGTTATTTGTCCGTCCATCCATTTTCATCCGCTTATCTGGAGTCGGGTTACGAGGCAGTAGCGTCGAGAGGCCCAGACTTCCCTCTCCCCAGCCGCCTGAGCCAGCTCCTCCGGGTAAATCCCAAGGGGTTCCCCGGCCAGGTCCGGTGTTGTGCCGGTAAGAAGTCCACTCCGACAGCTTCTGGCGTTTTTAAAAAGTATCCCAGGGGCACGGTAAGGGTCAGAGATGTTTAGTCTATTTAATTTCTGACTATATAAAATGATTTCTTCGGTTTTAAAGTGTGAAGTAAACTCCGACGAAGTAAAATCCAAGCCGATCCCGTTCATGTTCATGTTTACGATCCGTGTTTGTTTACCATTTTTTCCTGCCAATATGGCGTCTACTAACGGAGAGTCACGTGGGGTCCGGAGCTCTATACTTACTATATTAACATGCTTTTTTTTCACAAGTTGATTTCTCTGTATTTCAATACATGAATAATGTAAAAAAAAAAAGTAAAAGGAAAAGAGTAACATTCCTGTTTTCATAAACATATTTCGTTTTTTAAAGAGCGGGCCACACCAAAATCAGTTTTTTTTTTTTTTTTTTTTTTTTGCTGATAATTTGTATAAATGATTGTCTAATAGTGTTAAAGTCATGTGTGGTCATTATATTTGCATTTTGATGCATTTTCTCTTAAAACTCAAAATTCTGCCTAAAAACATCAGTCTAGCGTCTGTCAGTCTCCAGCCAACCGGCTTCCACCTAGGACCACAACTCCCAGCAGCCTCTCACCGGGATACCCATCGTTCCCAACCTACATCACCAACCACAGCCATTTACTGAAGTCGCCTTCCATCTCAAGTCACTCAGTCATCGTTTCTTCGAACCCATGATCAGCAGTGTTGGGAACGTTACTTTTAAAAAGTAATTAGTTATAGTTACTGATTACTTTGTCAAAAAAGTAACTCAGTTACTAACTGAGTTACAAGATCATAAAAGTAACTAATTACCAAAGAAAGTAACTACTTAGTTACTTTTTTCATTAAAGAATGCAAGAATTACTACAATAGTAAAATATAAATGACTAATGACTGGAACATAATAAAATGTATGTCCAAATGTTTTATATAAACCTGAATAAGTTAAACAAATAAGCACTTAACAGGAGGAACTACTAACAGGAGCATTACACTAATCTAGACTATTAAAAGGTCACTGTGTGATATTTAACAAAAACCCAATCAGCTAAAATTTAAAATTGCAAAAAGAAACACCTGTAAAGGTTCCCGAGCCTTTAAATGGTCTCTCAGTCTAGTTAAATTACAGAAATAAATGTAATTTTGCACAGCATTCTAATTTTTCCAGCTTCACATAATTGTGTGTTTTTAGGTGCATTTCTGTTGCTGCTAATCTAGTAATGGTTAAATAAATAAATAAAATCCTTTAAAATGACACTAGAAGAGGCACAAGCCTGATGGAGGACTTAAATGTACTAACTTGGGTCAGACCCAACCACAGAAGAGCTGAAGCTGGGTGGTAAACACACACAGGTAGTTCTAATAACACCTGAGCTCCATGACGTCTGAGACTGATGCATCAGTGTTACAGCGGGACTAAAGACATGATCAGAAACAGGTTACAGCTGGATGATCTAGGAAGGTAGAAGATCAGGACGTCTGAGCGGTGAACAGGTGAGCGGACCTTCGGGACGTCCCGCTGTCATTGTAAGGGCACGGCTGCAGATCCGCAGATTCGCTGCTGCACGCATTTCCTTATCAGTAACAGGAACGACGTTTTGATAAAAGAAGACGTAATTAATTAGTTTGCTCGTTACAGAAAGAAATATTTTTTATTAAAGCGGTTATTTTAAACGGAGTTATTCCCGTTGTGTCTACAGAATGCAGCGACTGAGACCGTGAGGGTCTCCGCCCACCCAGCCAATCATCATCGTGTTTGTAAGTGCGTTATCGACACCTCTCTCTCCCTGGCTGCAGCTGAAGTGTGGCGGTCAGAAAGCCTCACGCTGCTGCTCAACGTTCGACAAGCACATAGTAACGCACAACGTTCCGTCCCCCGTAACGGTAACGGCGTTGCAACGGCGGGAAAAGTAATTAATTAGATTATTCCGTTACCTATAAAAGAACGCCGTTAGAAACGCCGTTATACTTAAACGGCGTTACTCCCAACACTGATGATCAGTTACCAACCTACCAGTTTTTCCAACAAACTCTCTTCAACCAGTAAGTGCCCTTGCTTTCTTTTGGAATAGCTCCGCGCTTCCGTTTCACTTCGAGCAGCGCTCGGGCATTCCTGGATTAAATTGCGTGGACCGGCTCAACCCAGCGCTCGCCGTTTCGCATCTGGGAAGTCAAGCACGCTACAGCTCAACTCCTACCAGTCGCCCGAGCATTGTGACTGAGTCCACTGACCCCATGGAGTTTGAGCAGCTGAAAGTCGAAGTCATGAAGCTTCATGCACTAGTAGATCGGCTCCACACAAGGATGAACTCCTTGTCTGACCTCGCTCTCCAGCTATCAGGTATTCTTAATACACTACACCAGCAGTTCCATGCTCCAGTTAAGGAGGAGTCATTAATCGTACCTCCAGAAAAATGGAACGGCTCGGACGAGAGTCCCGACAGCCTGCTAGCATCCCATTGTCTCTTTTCTCTCTCTCCTTCTGTAACATGGGCTATGGATGATTACATCAGCGAGGCCCTCCACCAGGGCTTCATCTGACCCTCCTCCTTACCGAGGGCGGCTTGGTTCTTCTTTGTTAAGAAGAAGGATGGTGGCCTATGCCCGTGAATTGATTGCAGGGGGCTTAACAAGATCACCATCCCAGACCATCACCCCCTGCCACTGCTCACGACTGCTCTGGATGATATATCCGAGGCAGAGGTCTTCACCAAGCTGGATTTTAGGAGCGCCTACAATCTGGTCCGTATTAAAGCTGGGGTCAAGTGGAAGACTACTTTCATCATGCCCACCGGCCACTGGGAATGCCAAGTCATGCTCTTCGGATTGTGCAATAGTCCTGCCGTCTTTCAACGTCTCATCAACAACAACCTCCGTGATATGCTTGGCCGGTGGGTGTTCACCTATCTGGATGACATCCTAATCCACTCCAGAACCAAAACAGAACACCGCCAGCGTGTCCGTGCCGTCCTCACTCGGCTCCTAGAAAACAACCTCTTCTGCAAACTGGAGAAGTGTTCATTCCATCAGCGTTCCTTCTCATTCCTGGGCTTCATTATGTCTGACCAGGGGGTTACCATGGACCCCCAGAAGGTCCAGGCAGTCATGGACTGGCTCCTTCCGACAAGCCTGAAACAACTGCAGAGCTTTTTGGGTTTCTGCAACTCTATCGCTGCTTCATCAAGGGCTACAGCATGGTGGTCGCCCCGCTCACCTCCCTCACTCGACCACCATCCCCTAGCCGTCATGTCAGAGTCTCCAGCCAACCGGGTTCCACCTAGGACCACAACTCCCAGCAGTCCCTCACCAGGATTCCCATCGTTCCCAACCTACGTCACCAACCGCGGCTATTTACTGAAATCACCTTCCATCTCAAGTCACTCAGTCATCATTTCATTGAACCTGTGATCAGTTACCAACCTACCAGTTCTTCCAACAATCTCTCTTCAAGCATTAAGTGCCCTTGCTTACTTTAGGAATAGCTCAGCACTTCCGTTTCACTTTGGGCAGCGCTCGGGCATTCCTAGATTAAATTGCGTGGACCGGCTCAACCCAGCGCTCGCCGTTCCACATCTGGGAAGTCAAGCATGCTACAGCTCAACTCCTACCAGTCGCCCGAGCATTGAGACAGCGTCCTCTTCAACTCAAAACTATAGAACACATTTATTTTGAGTTGGCATGAATCCACATAATCCAATGTGGGGTATGCTTATGAAAGCATCAGGGTCTCGGCCACGCCTTGTAGCAGTTGAGACTTGGATTAGTCGCAAGCTAGCATTTATGCTGTAGTTTAGCTGTTGTTTAGCATTAGCATTGCGTCAGAGTCCTAGCAAAGATTCTAGTCTTATAATTATTTAGGTCTAGTAGCTTGTGTAGCAGAAATCCACATTTTATATCCTCAGGTTAACTTTGTATGGATTTACACGGAAAAGAATAATGGGTTTGGGATTCTCCACACGTCAGTTCCTGCAGCCATGATAAGCAGAGCACGTCACCTCAGTCTGGACAGGGGAAGGAGGTCATTGAGTTTTGAATGGCACAGTGACTCCTGGAACGATTTGGCAGCCTTCACAGCCCGCAGTCCCGCCCAGGCTGGGATAGAGACAGAGTTGCCATAGCGACGGCTGCATTCCACATTTCTTCTGAGGGGAGAGTAATCGTTGCAGCCTTACAGGCTCAAGGGCACCAGATTCAGATTAGAAATTGTTTTGGGGCCAGACAGAGATAATTTCCTCTCTGTCTTAAAGTACCGTTGATCCTCTACCTCTCAAAATCCCAATAATGGCGTAAATTAATCCATCCCAATCCGTGCTGATTCGTCCACTCGCTCCTTGATGGCATCCATCCTTTGTGCCAACGCATGAATCTCAGCCAAAGTTCCAGGCTTACGATTCATCTCGACAATTATGTGAGTCTGTGAATTCACAGCGCCGTGTAATCCATCCCTGAGCTCGGGGAGAGCACCAATATTCCTCGACAGCTCGTTAATTTTCCGATAAGCCAAGAAGCCTCCTAGGCCAAAGAGCAGGAAACCTGACATCAACACCACGGACATCCAGACATCTTCAGAATCCTCTACAGACAGCTGAGATAGGCAAATCAGGTTCCACTGTTTCCAGGAGTCCATGAAATGACCAGCTGGGTCTGTCCCAGAGGGGCATCCGGGAGCCCCTTCTCCCGTTCTCATCGTTGAAAAAATTTTATCAATCGTGTTGAGTGACCAGCTGACCAGGTCCATTTTTAATTAAAGCTGCAAGCAGCGTCGTTCGGCCCTCGCAGCGAAGCTGCTCGCCCTCCTTCCGCACCCCCTCCGCTCCATCCCCGACGCTCTCCAAACCCAGCTCCGCGCTTGTCCATCCTGGCCGGCAGCCGGGGGCACCAGGGCACGTCTGGCAGAACAGAAAGTCAACCACCCCAACACCAGAAACCGTGAACGGCCTCCTCGTCCACACCTCACCCTGATTCAGCATCCCCTCTGAGCCCAGCATTACACGTCTCACCACTAGGAGATACTCTATCTTTACCACACTGGTGATGTGATGTTCAGTCTCTGGCAAATCGGAGGCTGTTTGTGGAAGTTACAGTCAAACGTAAGGTCACAGCGTCACGCCAGAAATCGCCATGGCATCAAAGCTCCTCCCTTTCTGAAAAGCTATCAGATCTGAATAGTCATTACAACATCATGAAGACAGTGCATGACCTTAGTGTCATGTTGACTAAATTAGAGGGGACAAATATGGGCATTTCACCATAAAACAGAAGACTTCCTGTAGTCAAGGGGCGGGGCTTAGGTGATGCCAGCTGTCCACATTGTCACTGTCTTCAGATGTGGTCAGTGATCACACGGACAAAGTTTGAAATTGATCTGATCATGCACAAGGGAGTTATTGAGTCAAGTAACGTAATGGCGACTGGTCAAAGTTTGAGGCTTAGCCACGCCCACACCTTTATACTTATTTAAAATCCGACGGTTGAATCTTTTCCTCTATGTCTTAAGAGTATATAGCAAGAGTTTGAAGGTGATCGGTGGAAAGGGCGACGAGACATCATTCTCCTAATAACGTGTGCGAAAACCACTAAATCGAGTACTTGGACCAAAATGGCCGACCTCCTGTGCGACATTGCGCTTGGCTCCAAGAGACTTTTTTGTAGGTCCTGAGACACTACATTAGTGTGCCAAAGTTCGTGATCCTCAGTCAAAGCACGGCTTGGGGCTGACAGTTTTAATGGTCCTAGGGGGCGCTATTTCAGAAAATAGGCCACGCCCACAAACTTCAGCTGTCCAATTCTATTAGGGGTCAGAGTAGGATCACTCATCAGAAATTGTGTGGCGATGTCACAATGATTGAAGAAATGAGAGACAAACGTATTTCCATGGCGTGATGGCGAATTTCGCCATGCTCCCAAAGCCCCGCCTTTATTCGAAACCTGCCAGTACTATAGACCAAGTGACCTCAACTTGTCTGCTGCTATTTGCCAGTGATTGCTGGTGATTGGTTAAAAGGTGTCCAATAGGGAGCTGTGAAAAAAAGAGTGGCGTTGCAAAAGGTCAAAGTTTGAGGCTTAGCCACGCCCACACCTTTATACTTATTTAAAATCCGTAGGTTGAATTTTTTCCCCTTTGTCTTAAGAGTCTATAGCAGAAGTTTGAAGGTGATTGGTGAAAAGGGCAATGGTGTAACACTCTCCAAACAACGTGTGCGAAAACCACTAAATCGACTACTTGGACCAAAATGGCCGACTTCCTGTGCGACTTTGCACTTGGCTCCAAGAGACTTTTTTGTAGGACCGGAGACACCACATTAGTGTACCAGATTTCGTACTCCTCAGTCAAAGCATGGCTAGGGGCTGACAGTTTTAATGGTCCTAGAGGGCGCCATTTCAGAAAATAGGCCACGCCCACAAACTACAGCTGTCCAAATCTATTGGGGGTCAGACTAGGATCACTCACCAGACATTTTGTGGTGATGGCACGATTATTGAAGAAATGAGAGGCAAACGTATTGCCATGGCGTGATGGTGAATTTTGCCATGCTCCCAAAGCCCCGCCTTTTTTCAAAACCTGCCAGTACTGGAGACTAAGTGACCTCAACTTGTCAGCTGCTATTCGCCAGAGATTGCTGGCGATTGGGTAAAAGGAGTCCAATAGGTAGCTGTGAAAAAAAGAGTGGCGTGGTGACAGGTCAAAGTTTGAGGCTTAGCCACGCCCACACCTTTATACTTATTTAAAATCCGACGGTTGAATTTTTTCCTTTATGTCTTAAGAGTCTATAGCAGAAGTTTGAAGGCGATTGGTGAAAAGGGCGATGGAGCATCACTCTCCAAACAACGTGTGCGAAAACCACTAAATCGAGTACTTGGACCAAAATGGCCGACTTCCTGTGCGACTTTGCACTTGGCTCCAAGAGACTTTTTTGTAGGTCCTGAGACACCACATTAGTGTGCCAAATTTCATAATCCTCAGTCAAAGCATGACTTGGGGCTGACAGTTTTAATGGTCCTAGGGGGCGCTATTTCAGAAAATAGGCCACGCCCACCGGATGTTCACATCACATTTTGTGGGGGGCTGAACTAGGATCACTCCCAAGAGGTTTTGTGGTGATATCTCTAGAAATGACGAAATGGGAGGCAAACGTAAGGCCTAAGCGGTACGCCTGACTTCGCCGCGCCGCCACAGCCCCGCCTTCTGGAGAAAACTCCCATAAAGTGACGCCAAGCAACCCCAACTTGTCTTCAGTTACCCGCTACAAATTTGGGGTGATTATTGGAAAGGGCGAATTTTGGAAAATTTCCCAGTAAATCTTGACCTTTTAAGTCCTGAGGGGGCGGGGCTTATGTGACATCATCAATCGACCATTCATTTGTCTTCGGAGGGCGACGACGATTGTCCTTAGAACATTTCTTTAACTGTAATTCTTTCATTTATGAATCTATAGCAATTTGAATTTTTTTGGCGAGTGCTCTAACTTTGAGGCCTGGTCCCGCCCCTTCAGTATTTACGAAAAGTCAATTTTATTGTCTCATTTTAATCGTCCATCGCTTCTGTTCGATCGCACACTATTTTTGAGACGATCGTGCGAAAAATGACCAAACTGTTTAACCAAATATAGAGCCTAGAAATGGCCAAAATGGGGTAAAAATGGCCACTTTAGTCCAAAATGGCCGACTTCCTGTTTGATATTGACCATGGGTGCAAGAGGCTTTTCTGTGCGTATTGTTGAATTCTACAAGTGTACCAAATTTTATCACTCTACTATGAAAAAAGGTCAATGCGGAGGGGTATTTTTAATTTTCCAGGGGGCGCTGTTGAAACACTTTTATACCAACTTTCACATTGCCAGTGAAATACGTAAATTTCACGCACTTTCTATATTGGGCCAGAATTTGGTGAGTTTTTGGATATGCTAAGACCCCCTAAAGGCCGTCCAAAGACGCGGAAGAAAAAAAAAGAAAAAAAAAGAAAGAAAGAAAATTAAAGCTGCAAGCAGCGTCGTTCGGCCCTCGCAGCGAAGATGCTCACCCTCCTTCCGCACCCCCTCCGCTCCATCCCCGATGCTCTCCAAACCCAACTCCCCGCCGCTCCGTCCTGGCCGGCAGCACGGGGCACCAGGGCACGTCCACGGACTGAAACGTCCACCACCCTGACACCAAGAAAAGCTAACAGTCACCTCATCCACACCTCACCCTGAATCAGCATCCCCTCCGAGCCTACCATTATATTACATGTCTCACCACTAGGGCATACTTTATCTTTAGCACACTGTTGGTGTGATGACACAGACCAACTTTAGTGCTTTTTTGCCCATATTTATTAAAGTTTTCGAAAGTTAAAGTTATCTAGGGGGCGCTGTGATCAATTACAGAAAAATCCCATTGAGGTCAGCTTTGGTTGACAAGGACAGTTTTCTGTTATTTTGGCATCAAACGGACGTTGTGTGTGTTATCTAAAGCCAGTGAGCTGAAAGGGGCGGAGCTACAGGGATTTGAATCAACAACCACATCAATGTGTTTGGTGCAGTCACGTGATGTCACAAGCCAAGTATAATGCCATTCTGACTTTGACTTTAGAAGTTAATAAAGTTTGAACCCATCTAGGGGGCGTTGTGACCATTTACAAGTAAATGCCATAGAGGTCATCTTTGGTCATCAAAGATGGTTTTCTGTTAATTTGGAATCAATCAAACGTTGCATGGGTCATCTAGAGACAAAAAGCTGTAAGTGGGTGGAGTTAAAGTGAATTGAACAAGTGATCACATACATGTGTTGATTGCAGATGTGTGATGACTCCCACAATGTTTGATGTAGTTTGGAACTTTTTTGCAGAAGTTACAAAGGTTTTTTGTATCTAGGGGGCGCTGTCCCAAATTTAAGAATTATTCCATGAAGAAGTTTGTAGGTTGATGACAGTCATTTGTGTGCAGTTTGGTGTGAATTGCATCATGCATGTGTTATTAAGGGCCTAATATCTGTCAGGGGGCGGAGCTAAAGCAATATCAACAACTTACCACAGGACTGTGGTGGGTGCCATTGTGTGAGTACACATAGCAAGTTTGGTGCAGTTACGACCTCGTCTGTAGGAGTTATTACAGTTTTAATGGTGTGTAGGGGGCGCTGTGGTGACATTACACAACTTTCACCAACGGTGTGTGCCTCGTTGAATAAAGGGCATGATTGTTGATTGCCATGTTCAGTCTCGGGCAGATCGGAGGTTGTTAGTGGAAGTTACAGTCAAACGTAAGGTCACGGCGTCACGCCAGAATTCGCCGTGGCATCAAAGCCCTTCCCTTTCTGAAAAGCTATCAGATCTGAATGGTCATTACAACATCATGAAGACAGTGCATGACCTTAGTGTCATGTTGACTAAAGTAGAGGGGACAAATATGGGCATTTCACCATTAAAAAATAGACTTCCTGTAGTCAGGGGGCGGGGCATAGGTGATGTCAGCTGTCCACATTGTCATTGTCTTGAGATGTGGTCAATGATCACACAGACGGAGTTTGATATAGATCTGATCATGCACATGGGAGTTGTTAAGTCAAGTAATGTAATGGCGAAAGGTCAAAGTTTGAGGCTTAGCCACGCCCACACCTTTATACTTGTATAAAATCCGACGGTTGAATTTTTTCCTCTATGTCTTAAGATTATATAGCAGGAGTTTGAAGGTGATAGGTGGAAAGGACGACGAGACATCATTCTCCTAATAACGTGTGTGAAAACCACTAAATCGAGTAATTGGACCAAAATGGCCGACTTCCTGTGCGACTTTGCACTTGGCTCAAAGAGACTTTTTTGTAGGTCCTGAGACCCCACATTAGTGTACCAAATTTCGTACTCCTCAGTCAAAGCATGGCTTGGGGCTGACAGTTTTAATGGACCTAGGGGGCGCTATTTCAGAAAATAGGCCACGCCCATTTGATGTTCACATGAGATCTTTTGGGGGGCCGGACTAGGATCACTCACAAGACGTTTCGTGACTGTATCTATAGAAATGACGACATGGGAGGCACATGTATGGTCACGGCGGTACGCCTGACTTCGCCGCGTCGCCACAGCCCCGCCTTCTGCAGAAAACACCCATAAAGTGACGTCAAGCAACGCCAACATCTCTTCAGTTACCTGCTACAAATTCGGGCTGATTATTCGACAGGGCGAATTTTGGAAAATTTCCCAGTAAAACTTGACGTTTTAAGTCCTGAGGGGGCGGGGCTTGTGTGACATCATCCAGCGACCATTCATTTGTCTTCGGGGGGCGATGACGATTATCCATAGAAAGTTACTTTAACTGTAATTCTTTCATTTGTGAAATTATAGCAATTTGAATTTTTTTGGCGAGTGCTCGAACTTTGAGGCCTGGCCCCGCCCCTTCAGTATTTACGAAAAGTCAATTTTATTTTCTCATTTGAAGCGTCCATCGCTTCTGTTCGATGGCACACTATTTTTGAGACTATGGTACGAAAAATGACGAAACTGTTCAACCAAATATAGACCCTAGAAATGGCCAAAACGGCTAAAAATCGCCATTTCAACCCAAAATGGCCGACTTCCTGTTTTATATTGACCATGGTTGCAAGAGGCTTTTTTGTGCGGACTGTTGAGTAGTACCAGTATACCAAATTTCATAACTGTACGATAAACTAAGCTTTATGGAGAGGGGTATTTTTCACTCTTTAGGGGGCGCTGTCGAGCCACTTTTTTATCAACTTTCACATCGCCAGTGAAATACGTAAATTTCACGCACTTTCTATATTGGGCCAGAATTTGGTGACTTTTTGGATATGCTAAGACCCCCTAAAGGCCACCCAAAGACGCGGAAGAAAAAAGAAAGCGTAATAATAATTAAAGCTGCAAGCAGCGTCGTTCGGCCCTCGCAGCTCTGCACCGCTCCTGCCTGGCCGGCAGCCCGGGGCACCAGGGCACGTCCGCAGAACACAAACGTCGACCACCCCAACACCAGAAACTGCTAACGGCCACCTTGTCCGCAACTCACCCTGACTCAGCATCCCCTTTGAGCCCACCATTATATTTTATGTCTCACCACTAGGGAATCCTCTATCTTTACCACACTGGTGGTGTGATGACAGTGACCAACTTTAATGCTATTCTGACCATGCTTTTTAAAGTTATCGAAGGATAACGTTATCTAGGTGGCGCTGTGACCAACTACAGAAAAGTCCCATTGAGGTCAGCTTTGGTGACATTATATAACATTCACCAACCGTTTGTGCCTCATTGGCTAAAGGGCATGATTGTTCATTGCCATATTCAGTTTCGGGCAAATCGGAGGCCGTTTGTGGAAGTTACAGTCAAATGTAAGGTCATGGCGTCACGCCAGCATTCACCATGGCATCAAAGCCCCTCCCTTTCTGGAAAGCTATCAGATCTGAATGGTCTTTAAAACATCATGAAGACACTGTATGACCTGAGTGTCATTTTCACTAAATTAGAGGGGACAAATATGGGCATTTCACCATAAAACAATAGACTTCCTGTTGTCAGGGGGCGGGGCTTAGGTGATGTCAGCTGTCCACATTGTCGTTGTCTTGAGATGTGGTCAGTGATCACACAGACAAAGTTTGAATTAGATCTGATCATGCACATGGGAGTTATTATTTCAAGTAATGTCATGGCGAAAGGTCAAAGTTTGAGGCTTAGCCACGCCCACACCTTTATACTTATTTAAAATCCGACGGTTGAATTTTTTCCCCTTTGACTTAAAAGTACATAGCAAAAGTTTGAAGGTGATCGATGTAAAGGGCAACGGGCCATCAATGTCCAAACAACGTGTGCGAAAACCACTAAATCGAGAACTTGGACCAAAATGGCCGACCTCCTGTGCGAAATTGCGCTTGGCTCCAAGATACTTTTTTGTAGGTCCGGAGACCCTACATGAGTGTACCAATTTTCGTAATCCTCAGTCAAACCTTGTCTTGGGGCTGACAGTTTTAATGGTCCTAGGGGGCGCTATTTCAGAATATAGGCCACGCCCACAAATCTCAGATGCCCATTTCTATTGGGGGTCAGACTAGGATCACTCACCAGACATTTTGTGGCGATGTCACGATAATTGAAGAAATGAGAGGCAAACGTATTGCCATGGCGTGATGGAGAATTTCGCCATGCTCCCAAAGCCCCGCCTTTTTTCAAAACCTGCCAGTACTGTAGACCAAGTGACCTCAACTTGTCAGCTGCTATTTACAAGATATTCCAGGTGATTGGGTAAAAGGAGTCCAATAGGGAGCTGTGAAAAAAAGAGTGGCGTGGCGAAAGGTCAAAGTTTGAGGCTTAGCCACGCCCACACCTTTATACTTATTTAAAATCCGACGGTTGAATTTTTTCCTCTATGTCTTAAGAGTATATAGCAGAAGCTTGAAGGTGATTGGTGAAAAGGGCGACGGACAATCACTCTCCAAACAACGTGTGTGAAAACCACTAAATCGCGCACTTGGACCAAAATGGCCGACTTCCTGTGCGACTTTGCACTTGGCTCCAAGAGACTTTTTTGTAGGTCCTGAGACACCACATTAGTGTACAAAATTTTGTAATCCTCAGTCAAAGCATGGCTTGGGGCTGACAGTTTTAATGGTCCTAGGGGGCGCTAATACAGAAAATAGGCCACGCCCACAAACTTAAGCTGACCTTTTCTATTGGGGGTCAGACTAGGATCACTCACAACAATGGTCGAGGTGATATCACGATAAATGAAGAAATGAGAGGCAAACGTATTTCCATGGCGTGATGGCGAATTTCGCCATGCTCCCAAAGCCCCGCCTTTTTTCAAAACCTTCCAGTACTGGAGACCAAGTGACCTCAACTTGCCTGCTGCTATTTACCAGAGATTCCTGGTGATTGGGTAAAAGGAGTCCAATAGGGAGCTGTGAAAAAAAGAGTGGCGTGGCGAAAGGTCAAAGTTTGAGGCTTAGCCACGCCCACACCTTTATACTTATTTAAAATCCGACGGTTGAATTTTTTCCTCTATGTCTTAAGAGTATATAGCAGAAGCTCGAAGGCGATTGGTGAAAAGGGCGACGGAGCATCACTCTCCAAACAACGTGTGTGAAAACCACTAAATCGCGCACTTGGACCAAAATGGCCGACTTCCTGTGCGACTTTGCACTTGGCTCCAAGAGACTTTTTTGTAGGTCCTGAGACACCACATTAGTGTACCAAATTTCGTAATCCTCAGTCAAAGCATGGCTTGGGGCTGACAGTTTTAATGGTCCTAGGGGGCGCTAATACAGAAAATAGGCCACGCCCACAAACTTAAGCTGACCTTTTCTATTGGGGGTCAGACTAGGATCACTCACAACAATGGTCGAGGTGATATCACGATAAATGAAGAAATGAGAGGCAAACGTATTTCCATGGCGTGATGGCGAATTTCGCCATGCTCCCAAAGCCCCGCCTTTTTGCAAAACCTTCCAGTACTGGAGACCAAGTGACCTCAACTTGCCTGCTGCTATTTACCAGAGATTCCTGGTGATTGGGTAAAAGGAGTCCAATAAGGAGCTGTGAAAAAAAGAGTGGCGTGGCGAAAGGTCAAAGTTTGAGGCTTAGCCACGCCCACACCTTTATACTTATTTAAAATCCGACGGTTGAATTTTTTCCTCTCTGTCTTAAGACTATATAGCAGAAGTTTGAAAGTGATTGGTGAAAAGGGCGACGGAGTATCACTCTCCAAACAACGTGTGTGAAAACCACTAAATCGCGCACTTGGACCAAAATGGCCGACTTCCTGTGCGACTTTGCACTTGGCTTCAAGAGACTTTTTTGTAGGTCCTGAGACACCACATTAGTGTACCAAATTTCGTAATCCTCAGTCAAAGCATGGCTTGGGGCTGACAGTTTTAATGGTCCTAGGGGGCGCTATTTCAGAAAATAGGCCACGCCCACCAGATGTTCACATCAGATCTTTTGGGGGGCCGGACTAGGATCACTCACAAGAAGTTTCGTGACGATATCTTTGGAAATGACGAAATGGGAGGCAAACGTAAGGCCAAGGCGGTACGCCTGAATTCGCCGCGCCGCCACAGCCCCGCCCTCTGCCGAAAACTCCCATAAAGTGACGCCAAGCAACCCCCACTTGTCTTGAGTTACCAGCTACAAATTTGTGGTGATTAAGTGAAATGGGGCAATTTGGGACCTTTCACAGTAAAACTTGATCTTTTTGGTCCTGAGGGGGCGGGGCTTGTGTGATGTCATCATCCGACCTTTCAATTTACTTTGTGGGTGGATGACGAATGACCACAGAAAGTTTGGTAACTCTATTCCATTCAGTTATGAAGTTATAGCAATTTAAATATTTTTGGCGAGTAGTCAAACTTCGAGGCCTGGCTCCGCCCCTTCAACATATACGAAAACTCAGAATCCTTATCTCATTTTGTTCGCCCATCCCTTCTGAGCAATTTTACACAATTTTTGAGACGATCGTGCGAAAAATGATCGAGCAATCCAATCAGAAACGGACCCTAAAAACGGCAAAAACGGCAAAAAATCGCCATTTCAACCCAAAATGGCCGACTTCCTGTTTGATATTGACCATGGTTGCAAGAGACTTTTCTGTGCGGACTGTTGAGTACTACAAGTGTACCAAATTTCATAACTGTACTATAAACTAAGCTTTATGGAGAGGGTTTTTTTTCACTTTGTAGGGGGCGCTGTTCAGCCATTTTCTTTGCGATTTTTTTGGGACCTTTAAAATATCAAATTTTTCACCAGGCCTGACAAGTGTGCAAAATATTGTGAGTTTTGGGGTATGTTAAGGTCCCCAAAAAGCTGTTCAAAGGGGGCACGGAATAACAAAAAATAATAATAATCAGAGCAAAAACAAGAGGCCTTCGCAGCGCTTTCGCTGCTCGGGCCTAATCAGAGCAAAAACAAGAGGCCTTCGCAGCGCTTTCGCTGCTCGGGCCTAATTAAAGCTGCAAGCAGCGTCGTTCGGCCCTCGCAGCGAAGCTGCTCGCCCTCCTTCCGCACCCCCTCCGCTCCATCCCCGACGCTCTCCAAACCCAGCTCCGCGCTTCTCCGTCCTGGCCGGCAGCCGGGGGCACCAGGGAACGTCTGGCGGAACAGAAAGTCAACCACCCCGACACCAGAAACCGTGAACGGCCTCCTCGTCCACACCTTACCCTGACTCAGCATCCCCTCTGAGCCCACCATTACACGTCTCACCACTAGGAGATACTCTATCTTTACCACACTGGTGATGCGATGTTCAGTCTCGGGCAAGTCGGAGGCTGTTTGTGGAAGTTACAGTCAAACGTAAGGTCACAGTGTCACGTCAGAAATCGCCATGGCATCAAAGCCCCTGCCTTTCTGAAAAGCTATCAGATCTGAATGGTCATTACAACATCATGAAGACAGTGCATGACCTTAGTGTCATCTTGACTAAATTAGAGGGAACAAATATGGGCATTTCACCATAAAACAGTTGACTTCCTGTAGTCAGGGGGCGGGGCTTAGGTGATGTCAGCTGTCCACATTGTCACTGTCTTCAGATGTGGTCAGTGATCACACAGACAAAGTATGAAATTGATCTGATCATGCACATGGGAGTTGTTAAGTCAAATAAGGTAATGGCGACTGGTCAAAGTTTGAGGCTTAGCCACGCCCACACCTTTATACTTATTTAAAATCCGACGGTTGAATTTTTTCCTCTATGTCTTAAGAGTATATAGCAGAGGTTTGAAGGTGATCGGTGGAAAGGGCGAGGAGATATCATTCTCCTAATAACGTGTGCGAAAACCACTAAATTGAGTACTTGGACCAAAATGGCCGACCTCCTGTGCGACATTGTGCTTGGCTCCAAGAGACTTTTTTGTAGGTCCTGGTACACTACATTAGTGTGCCAAATTTTGTGATCCTCAGTCAAAGCATGGCTTGGGGCTGACTGTTTTAATGGTCCTAGGGGGCGCTGTTTCAGAAAATAGGCCACGCCCACAAACTTCAGCTGTCCAATTCTATTAGGGGTCAGAGTAGGATCACTCATCAGAACTTGTATGGCGATGTCACAATGACTGAAGAAATGAGAGACAAACGTATTTCCATGTCGTGATGGCGAATTTCGCCATTCTTCCAAAGCCCCGCCTTTATTCGAAACCTGCCAGTACTATAGACCAAGTGACCTCAACTTGTCTGCTGCTATTCGCCACTGTTTGGTGGTGATTGGTTAAAAGGAGTCCAATAGGGAGCTGTGAAAAAAAAGAGTGGCGTGGCGACAGGTCAAAGTTTGAGGCTTAGCCACGCCCACACCTTTATACTTATTTAAAATCCGACGGTTGAATTTTTTCATCTATGTGTTAAGAGTATGTAGCCGAAGTGTGAAGGCAATTGGTGAAAAGGGCGACGGAGCATCACTCTCCAAACAACGTGTGCGAAAACCACTAAATTGCGCACTTGGACCAAAATGGCCGACTTCCTGTGCGACAATGCACTTGGCTCCAAGAGACTTTTTTGTAGGTCCTGAGACACCACATTAGTGTACCAAATTTCGTAATCCTCAGTCAAAGCATGGCTTGGGGCTGTCAGTTTTAATGGTCCTAGGGGGCGCTATTTCAGAAAATAGACCACGCCCACCGGAATTTCACATCAGATCTTTTGGGGGGCCAGACTAGGATCACTCACAAGAAGCTTCGTGGCGATATCTCTAGAAATGACGAAATGGGAGGCAAACGTAAGGCCTAAGTGGTACGCCTGAATTCGCCGCGCCGCCACAGCCCCGCCTTCTGCAGAAAACTCCCATAAAGTGAAGCCAAGCAACCCCAACTTGTCTTCAGTTACCCGCTACAAATTTGGGGTGATTATTGGAAAGGGCGAATTTTGGAAAATTTCCCAGTAAAACTTGACCTTTTAAGTCCTGAGGGGGCGGGGCTTATGTGACATCATCAATCGACCATTCATTTGTCTTCGGAGGGCGATGACAATTGTCCACAGAACATTTCTTTAACCGTAATTCTTTCATTTATGAAATTATAGCAATTTGAATTTTTTTGGCGAGTGTTCGAACTTTGAGGCCTGGCCCCGCCCCTTCAGTATTTACGAAAAGTCAATTTTATTGTCTCATTTGAATCGTCCATCGATTCTGTTCGATCTCGCACAATTTTTGAGACGATGGTGCGAAAAATGACCAAACTGTTCAACCAAATATAGACCCTAGAAATGGCCAAAACGGGGTCAAAATGGCCACTTTACTCCAAAATGGCCGACTTCCTGTTTGATATTGACCATGGTTGCAAGAGACTTTTCTGTGCGGACTGTTGAGTACTACAAGTATACCAAATTTCATAACTGTACGATAAACTAAGCTTTATGGAGAGGGGTATTTTTCACTTTCTAGGGGGCGCTGTTCAGTCACTTTTTGACGAACTTTCACATCGCCAGTGAAATACGTAAATTTCACGCACTTTCTATATTGGGCCAGAATTTGGTGACTTTTTGGATATGCTAAGACCCCCTAAAGGCCATTCAAAGACGCGGAAGAAAAAAGAATAATAATAAGAAGAAACGGAGCAGATACAATAGGCCTTCGCAGCTTCACTGCTCGGGCCTAATTAAAGCTGCAAGCAGCGTCGTTCGGCCCTCGCAGCGAAGCTGCTCGCCCTCCTTCCGCACCCCCTCCGCTCCATCCCCGACGCTCTCCAAACCCAGCTCTGCGCTTGTCCATCCTGGCCGGCAGCCGGGGGCACCAGGGCACGTCTGGCCGAACAGAAAGTTAACCACCCCGACACCAGAAACCGTGAACGGCCTCCTCGTCCACACCTCACCCTGATTCAGCATCCCCTCTGGGCCCAGCATTACACGTCTCACCACTAGGAGATACTCTATCTTTACCACACTGGTGATGTGATGTTCAGTCTCTGGCAAATCGGAGGCTGTTTGTGGAAGTTACAGTCAAACGTAAGGTCACAGCGTCACGCCAGAAATCGCCATGGCATCAAAGCTCCTCCCTTTCTGAAAAGCTATCAGATCTGAATAGTCATTACAACATCATGAAGACAGTGCATGACCTTAGTGTCATGTTGACTAAATTAGAGGGGACAAATATGGGCATTTCACCATAAAACAGAAGACTTCCTGTAGTCAGGGGGCGGGGCTTAGGTGATGCCAGCTGTCCACATTGTCACTGTCTTCAGATGTGGTCAGTGATCACACGGACAAAGTTTGAAATTGATCTGATCATGCACAAGGGAGTTATTGAGTCAAGTAACGTAATGGCGACTGGTCAAAGTTTGAGGCTTAGCCACGCCCACACCTTTATACTTATTTAAAATCCGACGGTTGAATCTTTTCCTCTATGTCTTAAGAGTATATAGCAAGAGTTTGAAGGTGATCGGTGGAAAGGGCGACGAGACATCATTCTCCTAATAACGTGTGCGAAAACCACTAAATCGAGTACTTGGACCAAAATGGCCGACCTCCTGTGCGACATTGCGCTTGGCTCCAAGAGACTTTTTTGTAGGTCCTGAGACACTACATTAGAGTGCCAAATTTCGTGATCCTCAGTCAAAGCACGGCTTGGGGCTGACAGTTTTAATGGTCCTAGGGGGCGCTATTTCAGAAAATAGGCCACGCCCACAAACTTCAGCTGTCCAATTCTATTAGGGGTCAGAGTAGGATCACTCATCAGAAATTGTGTGGCGATGTCACAATGATTGAAGAAATGAGAGACAAACGTATTTCCATGGCGTGATGGCGAATTTCGCCATGCTCCCAAAGCCCCGCCTTTATTCGAAACCTGCCAGTACTATAGACCAAGTGACCTCAACTTGTCTGCTGCTATTTGCCAGTGATTGCTGGTGATTGGTTAAAAGGAGTCCAATAGGGAGCTGTGAAAAAAAGAGTGGCGTGGCGACAGGTCAAAGTTTGAGGCTTAGCCACGCCCACACCTTTATACTTATTTAAAATCCGTAGGTTGAATTTTTTCCCCTTTGTCTTAAGAGTGTATAGCAGAAGTTTGAAGGTGATTGGTGAAAAGGGCAATGGTGTAACACTCTCCAAACAACGTGTGCGAAAACCACTAAATCGACTACTTGGACCAAAATGGCCGACTTCCTGTGCGACTTTGCACTTGGCTCCAAGAGACTTTTTTGTAGGACCGGAGACACCACATTAGTGTACCAGATTTCGTACTCCTCAGTCAAAGCATGGCTAGGGGCTGACAGTTTTAATGGTCCTAGAGGGCGCCATTTCAGAAAATAGGCCACTCCCACAAACTACAGCTGTCCAAATCTATTGGGGGTCAGACTAGGAACACTCACCAGACATTTTGTGGTGATGGCACGATAATTGAAGAAATGAGAGGCAAACGTATTGCCATGGCGTGATGGTGAATTTTGCCATGCTCCCAAAGCCCCGCCTTTTTTCAAAACCTGCCAGTACTGGAGACTAAGTGACCTCAACTTGTCAGCTGCTATTCGCCAGAGATTGCTGGCGATTGGGTAAAAGGAGTCCAATAGGTAGCTGTGAAAAAAAGAGTGGTGTGGTGACAGGTCAAAGTTTGAGGCTTAGCCACGCCCACACCTTTATACTTATTTAAAATCCGACGGTTGAATTTTTTCCTTTATGTCTTAAGAGTCTATAGCAGAAGTTTGAAGGCGATTGGTGAAAAGGGCGATGGAGCATCACTCTCCAAACAACGTGTGCGAAAACCACTAAATCGAGTACTTGGACCAAAATGGCCGACTTCCTGTGCGACTTTGCACTTGGCTCCAAGAGACTTTTTTGTAGGTCCTGAGACACCACATTAGTGTGCCAAATTTCATAATCCTCAGTCAAAGCATGACTTGGGGCTGACAGTTTTAATGGTCCTAGGGGGCGCTATTTCAGAAAATAGGCCACGCCCACCGGATGTTCACATCACATTTTGTGGGGGGCTGAACTAGGATCACTCCCAAGAGGTTTTGTGGCGATATCTCTAGAAATGACGAAATGGGAGGCAAACGTAAGGCCTAAGCGGTACGCCTGACTTCGCCGCGCCGCCACAGCCCCGCCTTCTGGAGAAAACTCCCATAAAGTGACGCCAAGCAACCCCAACTTGTCTTCAGTTACCCGCTACAAATTTGGGGTGGTTATTGGAAAGGGCGAATTTTGGAAAATTTCCCAGTAAATCTTGACCTTTTAAGTCCTGAGGGGGCGGGGCTTATGTGACATCATCAATCGACCATTCATTTGTCTTCGGAGGTCGACGACGATTGTCCTTAGAACATTTCTTTAACTGTAATTCTTTCATTTATGAATCTATAGCAATTTGAATTTTTTTGGCGAGTGCTCGAACTTTGAGGCCTGGTCCCGCCCCTTCAGTATTTACGAAAAGTCAATTTTATTGTCTCATTTTAATCGTCCATCGCTTCTGTTCGATCGCACACTATTTTTGAGACGATCGTGCGAAAAATGACCAAACTGTTAAACCAAATATAGACCCTAGAAATGGCCAAAACGGGGTCAAAATGGCCACTTTAGTCCAAAATGGCCGACTTCCTGTTTGATATTGACCATGGGTGCAAGAGGCTTTTCTGTGCGTATTGTTGAGTTCTACAAGTGTACCAAATTTCATCACTCTACTATGAAAAAAGGTCAAAGCGGAGGGGTATTTTTAATTTTCCAGGGGGCGCTGTTGAAACAATTTTTTACCAACTTTCACGTTGCCAGTGAAATACGTAAATTTCACGCACTTTCTATATTGGGCCAGAAGGAGTCCAATAGGGAGCTGTGAAAAAAAGAGTGGCGTGGCGACAGGTCAAAGTTTGAGGCTTAGCCACGCCCACACCTTTATACTTATTTAAAATCCGTAGGTTGAATTTTTCCCCCTTTGTCTTAAGAGTCTATAGCAGAAGTTTGAAGGTGATTGGTGAAAAGGGCAATGGTGTAACACTCTCCAAACAACGTGTGCGAAAACCACTAAATCGACTACTTGGACCAAAATGGCCGACTTCCTGTGCGACTTTGCACTTGGCTCCAAGAGACTTTTTTGTAGGACCGAAGACACCACATTAGTGTACCAGATTTCGTACTCCTCAGTCAAAGCATGGCTAGGGGCTGACAGTTTTAATGGTCCTAGAGGGCGCCATTTCAGAAAATAGGCCACGCCCACAAACTACAGCTGTCCAAATCTATTGGGGGTCAGACTAGGATCACTCACCAGACATTTTGTGGTGATGGCACGATAATTGAAGAAATGAGAGGCAAACGTATTGCCATGGCGTGATGGTGAATTTTGCCATGCTCCCAAAGCCCCGCCTTTTTTCAAAACCTGCCAGTACTGGAGACTAAGTGACCTCAACTTGTCAGCTGCTATTCGCCAGAGATTGCTGGCGATTGGGTAAAAGGAGTCCAATAGGTAGCTGTGAAAAAAAGAGTGGCGTGGTGACAGGTCAAAGTTTGAGGCTTAGCCACGCCCACACCTTTATACTTATTTAAAATCCGACGGTTGAATTTTTTCCTTTATGTCTTAAGAGTCTATAGCAGAAGTTTGAAGGCGATTGGTGAAAAGGGCGATGGAGCATCACTCTCCAAACAACGTGTGCGAAAACCACTAAATCGAGTACTTGGACCAAAATGGCCGACTTCCTGTGCGACTTTGCACTTGGCTCCAAGAGACTTTTTTGTAGGTCCTGAGACACCACATTAGTGTGCCAAATTTCATAATCCTCAGTCAAAGCATGACTTGGGGCTGACAGTTTTAATGGTCCTAGGGGGCGCTATTTCAGAAAATAGGCCACGCCCACCGGATGTTCACATCACATTTTGTGGGGGGCTGAACTAGGATCACTCCCAAGAGGTTTTGTGGCGATATCTCTAGAAATGACGAAATGGGAGGCAAACGTAAGGCCTAAGCGGTACGCCTGACTTCGCCGCGCCGCCACAGCCCCGCCTTCTGGAGAAAACTCCCATAAAGTGACGCCAAGCAACCCCAACTTGTCTTCAGTTACCCGCTACAAATTTGGGGTGGTTATTGGAAAGGGCGAATTTTGGAAAATTTCCCAGTAAATCTTGACCTTTTAAGTCCTGAGGGGGCGGGGCTTATGTGACATCATCAATCGACCATTCATTTGTCTTCGGAGGTCGACGACGATTGTCCTTAGAACATTTCTTTAACTGTAATTCTTTCATTTATGAATCTATAGCAATTTGAATTTTTTTGGCGAGTGCTCGAACTTTGAGGCCTGGTCCCGCCCCTTCAGTATTTACGAAAAGTCAATTTTATTGTCTCATTTTAATCGTCCATCGCTTCTATTCGATCGCACACTATTTTTGAGACGATCGTGCGAAAAATGACCAAACTGTTAAACCAAATATAGACCCTAGAAATGGCCAAAACGGGGACAAAATGGCCACTTTAGTCCAAAATGGCCGACTTCCTGTTTGATATTGACCATGGGTGCAAGAGGCTTTTCTGTGCGTATTGTTGAGTTCTACAAGTGTACCAAATTTCATCACTCTACTATGAAAAAAGGTCAAAGCGGAGGGGTATTTTTAATTTTCCAGGGGGCGCTGTTGAAACAATTTTTTACCAACTTTCACGTTGCCAGTGAAATACGTAAATTTCACGCACTTTCTATATTGGGCCAGAAGGAGTCCAATAGGGAGCTGTGAAAAAAAGAGTGGCGTGGCGACAGGTCAAAGTTTGAGGCTTAGCCACGCCCACACCTTTATACTTATTTAAAATCCGTAGGTTGAATTTTTCCCCCTTTGTCTTAAGAGTCTATAGCAGAAGTTTGAAGGTGATTGGTGAAAAGGGCAATGGTGTAACACTCTCCAAACAACGTGTGCGAAAACCACTAAATCGACTACTTGGACCAAAATGGCCGACTTCCTGTGCGATTTTGCACTTGGCTCCAAGAGACTTTTTTGTAGGACCGGAGACACCACATTAGTGTACCAGATTTCTTACTCCTCAGTCAAAGCATGGCTAGGGGCTGACAGTTTTAATGGTCCTAGAGGGCGCCATTTCAGAAAATAGGCCACGCCCACAAACTACAGCTGTCCAAATCTATTGGGGGTCAGACTAGGATCACTCACCAGACATTTTGTGGTGATGGCACGATAATTGAAGAAATGAGAGGCAAACGTATTGCCATGGCGTGATGGTGAATTTTGCCATGCTCCCAAAGCCCCGCCTTTTTTCAAAACCTGCCAGTACTGGAGACTAAGTGACCTCAACTTGTCAGCTGCTATTCGCCAGAGATTGCTGGCGATTGGGTAAAAGGAGTCCAATAGGTAGCTGTGAAAAAAAGAGTGGCGTGGTGACAGGTCAAAGTTTGAGGCTTAGCCACGCCCACACCTTTATACTTATTTAAAATCCGACGGTTGAATTTTTTCCTTTATGTCTTAAGAGTCTATAGCAGAAGTTTGAAGGCGATTGGTGAAAAGGGCGATGGAGCATCACTCTCCAAACAACGTGTGCGAAAACCACTAAATCGAGTACTTGGACCAAAATGGCCGACTTCCTGTGCGACTTTGCACTTGACTCCAAGAGACTTTTTTGTAGGTCCTGAGACACCACATTAGTGTGCCAAATTTCATAATCCTCAGTCAAAGCATGACTTGGGGCTGACAGTTTTAATGGTCCTAGGGGGCGCTATTTCAGAAAATAGGCCACGCCCACCGGATGTTCACATCACATTTTGTGGGGGGCTGAACTAGGATCACTCCCAAGAGGTTTTGTGGCGATATCTCTAGAAATGACGAAATGGGAGGCAAACGTAAGGCCTAAGCGGTACGCCTGACTTCGCCGCGCCGCCACAGCCCCGCCTTCTGGAGAAAACTCCCATAAAGTGACGCCAAGCAACCCCAACTTGTCTTCAGTTACCCGCTACAAATTTGGGGTGATTATTGGAAAGGGCGAATTTTGGAAAATTTCCCAGTAAATCTTGACCTTTTAAGTCCTGAGGGGGCGGGGCTTATGTGACATCATCAATCGACCATTCATTTGTCTTCGGAGGGCGACGACGATTGTCCTTAGAACATTTCTTTAACTGTAATTCTTTCATTTATGAATCTATAGCAATTTGAATTTTTTTGGCGAGTGCTCGAACTTTGAGGCCTGGTCCCGCCCCTTCAGTATTTACGAAAAGTCAATTTTATTGTCTCATTTTAATCGTCCATCGCTTCTGTTCGACCGCACACTATTTTTGAGGCGATCGTGCGAAAAATGACCAAACTGTTAAACCAAATATAGACCCTAGAAATGGCCAAAACGGGGTCAAAATGGCCACTTTAGTCCAAAATGGCCGACTTCCTGTTTGATATTGACCATGGGTGCAAGAGGCTTTTCTGTGCGTATTGTTGAGTTCTACAAGTGTACCAAATTTCATCACTCTAGTATGAAAAAAGGTCAAAGCGGAGGGGTATTTTTAATTTTCCAGGGGGCGCTGTTGAAACATTTTTTTACCAACTTTCACGTTGCCAGTGAAATACGTAAATTTCACGCACTTTCTATATTGGGCCAGAATTTGGTGACTTTTTGGAAATGCTAAGACCCCCTAAAGGCCATCCAAAGACGCGGAAGAAAAAAAAAGAAAGAAAGAAAGAAAAAAAAAATAATAAACAGAGCAGATACAATAGGCCTTCGCAGCTTCACTGCTCGGGCCTAATAAACGGAGCAGATACAATAGGCCTTCGCAGCGCTTCGCTGCTCGGGCCTAATTAAAGCTGCAAGCAGCGTCGTTCGGCCCTCGCAGCTCTGCGCCGCTCCGGCCTGGCCAGCAGCCCGGGGCACCAGGGCACGTCTGGCAGAACAGAATCGTCAACCACCCCGACGCCAGAATCCGCAAATGGCCTCCTAGTCCGCACCTCACCCTGACTCAGCATCCCCTCTGAGCTCACCATTAAATTGAATTGTAAGGTTACGGCGTTACGCCAGAATTCGCCATGGCATAAAAGCCCCTCCCTTTCTGGAAAGCTATCAGATCTGAATGGTCATTACAACATCATGAAGACAGTGCATGACCTTAGTGTCATCTTGACTAAATTAGAGGGGACAAATATGGACATTTCACCATAAAACAGTAGACTTCCTGTAGTCAGGGGGCGGGCTTAGGTGATGTAAGCTGTCCACATTGTCACTGTCTTCAGATGGGGTCAGTGATCACACAGACAAAATTTGAAATTGATCTGATCATGCACATGGGAGTTATTAAGTCAAGTAACATAATGGCGACTGGTCAAAGTTTGAGGCTTAGCCACGCCCACACCTTTATACTTATTTAAAATCCAACGGTTGAATTTTTTCCTCTATGTCTTAAGAGTATATAGCAGGAGTTTGAAGGTGATCGGTGGAAAGGACGACGAGACATCATTCTCCTCATAACGTGTGCGAAAACCACTAAATCGAGAACTTGGACAAAAATGGCCGACCTCCTGTGCGACATTGTACTTGGCTCCAAGAGACTTTTTTGTAGGTCCTGAGACACTACATTAGTGTGCCAAATTTCGTGATCCTCAGTCAAAGCATGGCTTGGGGCTGATTGTTTTAATGGTCCTAGGGGGGCGCTATTTCAGAAAATAGGCCACGCCCACAAACTTCAGCTGTCCATGTCTATTAGGGGTCAGAGTAAGAAATCGCCATGGCATCAAAGCCCCTCCCTTTCTGAAAAGCTAGCAGATCTGAATGGTCATTACAACATCATGAAGACAGTGCATGACCTTAGTGTCATGTTGACTAAATTAGAGGGGACAAATATGGGCATTTCACCATAAAAATAGACTTCCTGTAGTCAGGGGGCGGGGCTTAGGTGATGTCAGCTGTCCACATTGTCATTGTCTTGAGATGTGGTCAATGATCACACAGACACAGTTTGATATAGATCTGATCATGCACATGGGAGTTAAGTCAAGTGATGTAATGGCGAAAGGTCAAAGTTTGAGGCTTAGCCACGCCCACACTTTTATACTTATATAAAATCCGATGGTTGAATTTTTCTCCCTTTGTCTTAAGAGTATATAGCAGAAGTTTGAAGGCGATTGGTGAAAAGGGCGATGGTGCAACACTCTCCAAACAACGTGTGCGAAAACCACTAAATCGAGTACTTGGACCAAAATGGCCGACTTCCTGTGCGACTTTGTACTTGGCTCCAAGAGACTTTTTTGTAGGTCCTGAGACCCCACATTAGTGTATCAAATTTCGTAATCCTCAGTCAAAGCATGGCTTGGGGCTGACAGTTTTAATGGTCCTAGGGGGCGCTATTTAAGAAAATAGGCCACGCCCACAAACTTCAGCTGTCCATTTCTATTGGGGGTCAGACTAGGATCACTCATCAGACATTTTGTTGTGATGTCACAATGATTGAAGAAATGAGAGACAAACGTATTTTCATGGCGTGATGGCGAATTTCGCCATGCTCCCAAAGCCCCGCCTTTATTCAAAACCTGCCAGTACTACAGATCAAGTGACCTCAACTTGTCTGCTGCCATTTGCCAGTGATTGCTGGTGATTGGTTAAAAGGAGTCCAATAGGGAGCTGTGAAAAAAAGAGTGGCGTGGCGACAGGTCAAAGTTTGAGGCTTAGCCACGCCCACACCTTTATACTTATATAAAATCCGACGGTTGAATTTTTTCATCTATGTCTTAAGAGTATATAGCAGATGTTTGAAGGCGATTGGTGAAAAGGGCAATGGTGCACCACTCTCCAAACAACGTGTGCGAATACCACTAAATCGAGTACTTGGACCAAAATGGCCGACTTCCTGCGCGACTTTGCACTTGGCTCCAAGAGACTTTTTTGTAGGTCCTGAGACCCCACATTAGTGTATCAAATTTCGTAATCCTCAGTCAAAGCATGGCTTGGGGCTGACAGTTTTAATGGTCCTAGGGGGCGCTATTTCATTAAATAGGCCACGCCCACAAACTTCAGCTGTGCAGTTCTATTAAGGGTCAGAGTAGGATCACTCATCAGAAATTGTGTGGCGATGTCACAATGATTGAAGAAATGAGAGACAAACGTATTTCCATGGCGTGATGGCGAATTTCGCCATGCTCCCAAAGCCCCGCCTTTATTCGAAACCTGCCAGTACTATAGACCAAGTGACCTCAACTTGTCTGCTGCTATTTGCCAGTGATTGCTGGTGATTGGTTAAAAGGAGTCCGATAGGGAGCTGTGAAAAAAAGAGTGGCGTGGCGACAGGTCAAAGTTTGAGGCTTAGCCACGCCCACACCTTTATACTTATATAAAATCCGACGGTTGAATTTTTTCATCTATGTCTTAAGAGTGTATAGCAGATGTTTGAAGGTGATTGGTGAAAAGGGTGATGGTGCAACACTCTCCAAACAACGTGTGCGAATACCACTAAATCGAGTACTTTGACCAAAATGGCCGACTTCCTGTGCGACTTTGCACTTGGCTCCAAGAGACTTTTTTGTAGGTCCTGAGACACCACATTAGTGTACCAAATTTCGTAATCCTCAGCCAAAGTATGGCTTGGGGCTGACAGTTTTAATGGTCCTAGGGGGCGCTATTTCAGAAAATAGGCCACGCCCACCGGATGTTCACATCAGATTCTTTTTGGGGCTGGACTAGGATCACTCCCAAGAAGTGATGTGGTGATATCTTTAGAAATGACGAAATGGGAGGCAAACGTAAGGCCTAAGCGGTACACCTGACTTCGCCGCACCGCCACAGCCCCGCCTTCTGCAGAAAACTCCCATAAAGTGACGCCAAGCAACCCTAACTTGTCTTCAGTTACCTGCTACAAATCTGGGATGATTATTTGAAAGGGCGAATTTTGGAAAATTTCCCAGTAAAACTTCACCTTTTAAGTCCTGAGGGGGCGGGGCTTATGTGACATCATCAAACGACCATTCATTTGTCTTCGGAGGGCGACGTCGATTGTCCATAGAACATTTCTTTAACTGTAATTCTTTCATTTATGAATCTATAGCAATTTGAATTTTTTTGGCGAGTGCTCGAACTTTGAGGCCTGGTCCCGCCCCTTCAGTATTTACGAAAAGTCAATTTTATTGTCTCATTTTAATCGTCCATCGCTTCTGTTCGATCGCACACTATTTTTGAGACGATCGTGCGAAAAATGACCAAACTGTTCAACCAAATATAGACCCTAGAAATGGCCAAAACGGGGTCAAAATGGCCACTTTAGTCCAAAATGGCCGACTTCCTGTTTGATATTGACCATGCGTGCAAGAGGCTTTTCTGTGCGTATTGTTGAGTTCTACAAGTGTACCAAATTTCATCACTCTACTATGAAAAAAGGTCAAAGCGGAGGGGTATTTTTAATTTTCCAGGGGGCGCTGTTGAAACATTTTTTTTACCAACTTTCACGTTGCCAGTGAAATACGTAAATTTCACGCACTTTCTATATTGGGCCAGAATTTGGTGACTTTTTGGATATGCTAAGACCCCCTAAAGGCCATCCAAAGACGCGGAAGAAAAAAAAAGAAAGAAAAAAAAAAAAAATAATTAAAGCTGCAAGCAGCGTCGTTCGGCCCTCGCAGCGAAGCTGCTCGCCCTCCTTCAGCACCCCCTCCGCTCCATCCCCGACGCTCTCCAAACCTGGCTCCGCGCTTCTCCATCCTGGCCGGCAGCCGAGGGCATCAGGGCATGCCTGTCGGAACAGAAAGTCAGCCACCCCAACACCGGAAACCGTGAAAGGCCTCCTCGTCCACACCTCACCCTGACTCAGCATCCCTTCTGAGCCCACCATTACATGTCTCACCCCTAGGAGATACTCTATCTTTACCACACTGGTGATGTGATGTTCAGTCTCGGGCAAATCGGAGGCTGTTTGTGGAAGTTACAGTCAAACGTAAGGTCACAGCGTCACGCCAGAAATCGCCATGGCATCAAAGCCCCTCACTTTCTGAAAAGCTATCAGATCTGAATGGTCATTACAACATCATGAAGACAGTGCATGACCTTAGTGTCATCTTGACTAAATTAGAGGGGACAAATATGGGCAGTTCACCATAAAACAATAGACTTCCTTTAGTCAGGGGGCGGGGCTTAGGTGATGTCAGCTGTCCACATTGTCACTGTCTTCAGATGTGGTCAGTGATCACACAGACAAAGTATGAAATTGATCTGATCATGCACATGGGAGTTATTAAGTCAAATAAAGTAATGGCGACTGGTCAAAGTTTGAGGCTTAGCCACGCCCATACCTTTATACTTATTTAAAATCCGACGGTTGAATTTTTTCCTCTATGTCTTAAGAGTATATAGCAGGAGTTTGAAGGTGATCGGTGGAAAGGGCGAGGAGATATCATTCTCCTTATAACGTGTGCGAAAACCACTAAATTGAGTAATTGCACCAAAATGGCCGACCTCCTGTGCGACATTGCGCTTGGCTCCAAGAGACTTTTTTGTAGGTCCTGAGACACTACATTAGTGTGCCAAATTTTGTGATCCTCAGTCAAAGCATGGCTTGGGGCTGACTGTTTTAATAGTCCTAGGGGGCACTGTTTTGGAAAATAGGCCACGCCCACAAACTTCAGCTGTCCAATTATATTAGGGGTCAGAGTAGGATCACTCATCAGAAATTGTGTGGCAATGTCACAATGATTGAAGAAATGAGAGACAAACGTATTTCCATGGCGTGATGGCGAATTTCGCCATGCTCCCAAAGCCCCGCCTTTATTCGAAACCTGCCAGTACTATAGACCTAGTGACCTCAACTTGTCTGCTGCTATTTGCCACTGTTTGGTGGTGATTGGATAAAAGGAGTCCAATAGGGAGCTGTGAAAAAAAGAGTGGCGTGGCGACAAGTCAGAGTTTGAGGCTTAGCCACGCCCACACCTTTATACTTATTTAAAATCCGACGGTTGAATTTTTTCATCTATGTCTTAAGAGTATATAGCAGAAGTGTGAAGGCGATTGGTGAAAAGGGCGACGGAGCATCACTCTCCAAACAACGTGTGCGAAAACCACTAAATCACGCACTTGGACCAAAATGGCCGACTTCCTGTGCGACTTTGCACTTGGCTCCAAGAGACTTTTTTGTAGGTCCTGAGACACCACATTAGTGTACCACATTTCGTAATCCTCAGTCAAAGCATGGCTTGGGGCTGTCAGTTTTAATGGTCCTAGGGGGCGCTATTTCAGCAAATAGACCACGCCCACCGGAATGTCACATCAGATTTTTTGGGGGGCCGGACTAGGATCACTCACAAGAAGTTTCGTGGCGATATCTCTAGAAATGACGAAATGGGAGGCAAACGTAAGGCCTAAGTGGTACGCCTGAGTTCGCCGCGCCGCCACAGCCCCGCCTTCTGCATAAAACTCCCATAAAGTGACGCCAAGCAACCCCAACTTGTCTTCAGTTACCTGATACAAATTTGGGATGATTATTTGAAAGGGCAAATTTTGGAAAATTTCCCAGTAAAACTTGACCTTTTAAGTCCTGAAGGGGCGGGGCTTATGTGACATCATCAATTGACCATTCATTTGTCTTCGGGGGGCGATGATGATTGTCCATAGAAAGTTACTTTAACTGTAATTCTTTCATTTATGAAATTATAGCAATTTGAATTTTTTTGGCGAGTGCTCGAACTTTGAGGCCTGGTCCCGCCCCTTCAGTATTTACGAAAAGTCAATTTTATTGTCTCATTTTAATCGTCCGTCGCTTCTGTTCGATCGCACACTATTTTTGAGACGATCATGCGAAAAATGACCAAACTGTTCAACCAAATATAGACCCAAGAAATGGCCGAAACAGGGTCAAAATGGCCACTTTAGTCCAAAATGGCCGACTTCCTGTTTGATATTGACCATGGATGCAAGAGGCTTTTCTGTGCGTATTGTTGAGTTCTACAAGTGTACCAAATTTCATAACTGTACGATAAACTAAGCTTTATGGAGAGGGGTATTTTTCACTTTCTAGGGGGCGCTGTTCAGCCATTCTTTTATGAACTTTCACATTGCCAGTGAAATACGTAAATTTCACGCACTTTCAATATTGGGCCAGAATTTGGTGACTTTTTGGATATGCTAAGACCCCCTAAAGGCCAGTCAAAGACGCGGAAGAAAAAAGAAAGAAAGAAAGCGTAATTAAAGCTGCAAGCAGCGTCGTTCGGCCCTCGCAGCGAAGCTGCTCGCCCTCTGTCCGCACCCCCTCCGCTCCATCCCCGACGCTCTCCAAACCCGGCTCCGCGCTTTTCCATCCTGGCCGGCAGCCGAGGGCACCAGGGCATGCCTGGCGGAACAGAAAGTCAGCCACCCCAACACCGGAAACCGTGAAAGGCCTCCTCGTCCACACCTCACCCTGACTCAGCATCCCTTCTGAGCCCACCATTACATGTCTCACCCCTAGGAGATACTCTATCTTTACCACACTGGTGATGTGATGTTCAGTCTCGGGCAAATCGGAGGCTGTTTGTGGAAGTTACAGTCAAACGTAAGGTCACAGCATCACGCCAGAAATCGCCATGGCATCAAAGCCCCTCACTTTCTGAAAAGCTATCAGATCTGAATGGTCATTACAACATCATGAAGACAGTGCATGACCTTAGTGTCATCTTGACTAAATTAGAGGGGACAAATATGGGAAGTTCACCATAAAACAATAGACTTCCTGTAGTCAGGGGGCGGGGCTTAGGTGATGTCAGCTGTCCACATTGTCACTGTCTTCAGATGTGGTCAGTGATCACACAGACAAAGTATGAAATTGATCTGATCATGCACATGGGAGTTGTTAAGTCAAATAAAGTAATGGCGACTGGTCAAAGTTTGAGGCTTAGCCACGCCCATACCTTTATACTTATTTAAAATCCGACGGTTGAATTTTTTCCTCTATGTCTTAAGAGTATATAGCAGAAGTTTGAAGGTGATCGATGGAAAGGGCGAGGAGATATAATTCTCCTAATAACGTGTGCGAAAACCACTAAATTGAGTAATTGCACCAAAATGGCCGACCTCCTGTGCGACATTGCGCTTGGCTCCAAGAGACTTTTTTGTAGGTCCTGAGACACTACATTAGTGTGCCAAATTGTGTGATCCTCAGTCAAAGCATGGCTTGGGGCTGACTGTTTTAATGGTCCTAGGGGGCACTGTTTCGGAAAATAGGCCACGCCCACAAACTTCAGCTGTCCAGTTATATTAGGGGTCAGAGTAGGATCACTCATCAGAAATTGTGTGGCAATGTCACAATGATTGAAGAAATGAGAGACAAACGTATTTCCATGGCGTGATGGTGAATTTCGCCATGCTCCCAAAGCTCCGCCTTTATTCGAAACCTGCCAGTACTATAGACGAAGTGACCTTAACTTGTCTGCTGCTATTTGCCACTGTTTGGTGGTGATTGGATAAAAGGAGTCCAATAGGGAGCTGTGAAAAAAAGAGTGGCGTGGCGACAGGTCAGAGTTTGAGGCTTAGCCACGCCCACACCTCTATACTTATTTAAAATCCGACGGTTGAATTTTTTCATCTATGTCTTAAGAGTATATAGCAGAAGTGTGAAGGCGATTGGTGAAAAGGGCGACGGAGCATCACTCTCCAAACAACGTGTGCGAAAACCACTAAATCGCGCACTTGGACCAAAATGGCCGACTTCCTGTGCGACTTTGCACTTGGCTCCAAGAAACTTTTTTGTAGGTCCTGAGACACCACATTAGTGTACCACATTTCGTAATCCTCAGTCAAAGCATGGCTTGGGGCTGTCAGTTTTAATGGTCCTAGGGGGCGCTATTTCAGAAAATAGACCATGCCCACCGGAATTTCACATCAGATTTTTTTGGGGGCCGGACTAGGATCACTCACAAGAAGTTTCGTGGCGATATCTCTAGAAATGACGAAATGGGAGGCAAACGTAAGGCCTAAGCGGTACGCCTGAGTTCGCCGCGCCGCCACAGCCCCGCCTTCTCCAGAAAACTCCCATAAAGTGACGCCAAGCAACCCCAACTTGTCTTCAGTTACCTGATACAAATTTAGGATGATTATTCGAAAGGGCGAATTTTGGAAAATTTCCTAGTAAAACTTGACCTTTTAAGTCCTGAAGGGGCGGGGCTTATGTGACATCATCAATCGACCATTCATTTGTCTTCGGGGGGCGATGATGATTGTCCATAGAAAGTTACTTTATCTGTAATTCTTTCATTTATGAAATTGTAGCAATTTGAATTTTTTTGGCGAGTGCTCGAACTTTGAGGCCTGGTCCCGCCCCTTCAGTATTTACGAAAAGTCAATTTTATTGTCTCATTTTAATCGTCTGTCGCTTCTGTTCGATCGCACACTATTTTTGAGACGATCGTGCGAAAAATGACCAAACTGTTCAACCAAATATAGACCCAAGAAATGGCCGAAACAGGGTCAAAATGGCCACTTTAGTCCAAAATGGCCGACTTCCTGTTTGATATTGACCATGGATGCAAGAGGCTTTTCTGTGCATATTGTTGAGTTCTACAAGTGTACCAAATTTCATAACTGTACGATAAACTAAGCTTTATGGAGAGGGGTATTTTTCACTTTCTAGGGGGCGCTGTTCAGCCATTTTTTTATGAACTTTCACATCGCCAGTGAAATACGTAAATTTCACGCACTTTCTATATTGGGCCAGAATTTGGTGACTTTTTGGATATGCTAAGACCCCCTAAAGGCCAGTCAAAGACGCGGAAGAAAAAAGAAAGAAAGAAAGCGTAATAATAAACGGAGCAGATACAATAGGCCTTCGCAGCTTCACTGCTCGGGCCTAATTAAAGCTGCAAGCAGCGTCGTTCGGCCCTCGCAGCGAAGCTGCTCGCCCTCCTTCCGCACCCCCTCCGCTCCATCCCCGACGCTCTCCAAACCCAGCTCCGCGCTTGTCCATCCTGGCCGGCAGCCGGGGGCACCAGGGCACGTCTGGCAGAACAGAAAGTCAACCACCCCGACACCAGAAACCGTGAACGGCCTCCTCGTCCACACCTCACCCTGATTCAGCATCCCCTCTGAGCCCAGCATTACACGTCTCACCACTAGGAGATACTCTATCTTTACCACACTGGTGATGTGATGTTCAGTCTCGGGCAAATCGCAGGCGGTTTGTGGAAGTTACAGTCAAACGTAAGGTCACAGCGTCACGCCAGAAATCGCCATGGCATCAAAGCCCCTCCCTTTCTGGAAAGCTATCAGATTTGAATGGCCATTACAGCATCATGAAGACAGTGCATGACCTTAGTGTCATGTTGACTAAATTAGAGGGGACAAATATGGGCATTTCACCATAAAACACAAGACTTCCTGTAGTCAGGGGGCGGGGCTTAGGTGATGCCAGCTGTCCACATTGTCACTGTCTTCAGATGTGGTCAGTGATCACACGGACAAAGTTTGAAATTGATCTGATCATGCACAAGGGAGTTATTGAGTCAAGTAACGTAATGGCGACTGGTCAAAGTTTGAGGCTTAGCCACGCCCACACCTTTATACTTATTTAAAATCTGACGGTTGAATCTTTTCCTCTATGTCTTAAGAGTATATAGCAAGAGTTTGAAGGTGATCGGTGGAAAGGGCGACGAGACATCATTCTCCTAATAACGTGTGCGAAAACCACTAAATCGAGTACTTGGACCAAAATGGCCGACCTCCTGTGCGACATTGCGCTTGGCTCCAAGAGACTTTTTTGTAGGTCCTGAGACACTACATTAGTGTGCCAAATTTCGTGATCCTCAGTCAAAGCACGGCTTGGGGCTGACAGTTTTAATGGTCCTAGGGGGCGCTATTTCAGAAAATAGGCCACGCCCACAAACTTCAGCTGTCCAATTCTATTAGGGGTCAGAGTAGGATCACTCATCAGAAATTGTGTGGCGATGTCACAATGACTGAAGAAATGAGAGACAAACGTATTTCCATGGCGTGATGGCGAATTTCGCCATGCTCCCAAAGCCCCGCCTTTATTCGAAACCTGCCAGTACTATAGACCAAGTGACCTCAACTTGTCTGCTGCTATTTGCCAGTGATTGCTGGTGATTGGTTAAAAGGAGTCCAATAGGGAGCTGTGAAAAAAAGAGTGGCGTGGCGACAGGTCAAAGTTTGAGGCTTAGCCACGCCCACACCTTTATACTTATTTAAAATCCGTAGGTTGAATTTTTTCCCCTTTGTCTTAAGAGTCTATAGCAGAAGTTTGAAGGTGATTGGTGAAAAGGGCAATGGTGTAACACTCTCCAAACAACGTGTGCGAAAACCACTAAATCGACTACTTGGACCAAAATGGCCGACTTCCTGTGCGACTTTGCACTTGGCTCCAAGAGACTTTTTTGTAGGACCGGAGACACCACATTAGTGTACCAGATTTCGTACTCCTCAGTCAAAGCATGGCTAGGGGCTGACAGTTTTAATGGTCCTAGAGGGCGCCATTTCAGAAAATAGGCCACGCCCACAAACTACAGCTGTCCAAATCTATTGGGGGTCAGACTAGGATCACTCACCAGACATTTTGTGGTGATGGCACGATAATTTAAGAAATGAGAGGCAAACGTATTGCCATGGCGTGATGGTGAATTTTGCCATGCTCCCAAAGCCCCGCCTTTTTTCAAAACCTGCCAGTACTGGAGACTAAGTGACCTCAACTTGTCAGCTGCTATTCGCCAGAGATTGCTGGCGATTGGGTAAAAGGAGTCCAATAGGTAGCTGTGAAAAAAAGAGTGGCGTGGTGACAGGTCAAAGTTTGAGGCTTAGCCACGCCCACACCTTTATACTTATTTAAAATCCGATGGTTGAATTTTTTCCTTTATGTCTTAAGAGTCTATAGCAGAAGTTTGAAGGCGATTGGTGAAAAGGGCGATGGAGCATCACTCTCCAAACAACGTGTGCGAAAACCACTAAATCGAGTACTTGGACCAAAATGGCCGACTTCCTGTGCGACTTTGCACTTGGCTCCAAGAGACTTTTTTGTAGGTCCTGAGACACCACATTAGTGTGCCAAATTTCATAATCCTCATTCAAAGCATGACTTGGGGCTGACAGTTTTAATGGTCCTAGGGGGCGCTATTTCAGAAAATAGGCCACGCCCACCGGATGTTCACATCACATTTTGTGGGGGGCTGAACTAGGATCACTCCCAAGAGGTTTTGTGGCGATATCTCTAGAAATGACGAAATGGGAGGCAAACGTAAGGCCTAAGCGGTACGCCTGACTTCGCCGCGCCGCCACAGCCCCGCCTTCTGGAGAAAACTCCCATAAAGTGACGCCAAGCAACCCCAACTTGTCTTCAGTTACCCGCTACAAATTTGGGGTGATTATTGGAAAGGGCGAATTTTGGAAAATTTCCCAGTAAATCTTGACCTTTTAAGTCCTGAGGGGGCGGGGCTTATGTGACATCATCAATCGACCATTCATTTGTCTTCGGAGGAAGACGACGATTGTCCTTAGAACATTTCTTTAACTGTAATTCTTTCATTTATGAATCTATAGCAATTTGAATTTTTTTGGCGAGTGCTCGAACTTTGAGGCCTGGTCCCGCCCCTTCAGTATTTACGAAAAGTCAATTTTATTGTCTCATTTTAATCGTCCATCGCTTCTGTTCGATCGCACACTATTTTTGAGACGATCGTGCGAAAAATGACCAAACTGTTAAACCAAATATAGACCCTAGAAATGGCCAAAACGGGGTCAAAATGGCCACTTTAGTCCAAAATGGCCGACTTCTTGTTTGATATTGACCATGGGTGCAAGAGGCTTTTCTGTGCGTATTGTTGAGTTCTACAAGTGTACCAAATTTCATCACTCTACTATGAAAAAAGGTCAAAGCGGAGGGGTATTTTTAATTTTCCAGGGGGCGCTGTTGAAACATTTTTTTACCAACTTTCACGTTGCCAGTGAAATACGTAAATTTCACGCACTTTCTATATTGGGCCAGAATTTGGTGACTTTTTGGATATGCTAAGACCCCCTAAAGGCCATCCAAAGACGCGGAAGAAAAAAAAAGAAAGAAAGAAAGAAAAAAATAATAATAATAAACGGAGCAGATACAATAGGCCTTCGCAGCTTCACTGCTCGGGCCTAATAATAAACGGAGCAGATACAATAGGCCTTCGCAGCTTCACTGCTCGGGCCTAATAATAATAAACGGAGCAGATACAATAGGCCTTCGCAGCGCTTCGCTGCTCGGGCCTAATTAAAGCTGCAAGCAGCATCGTTCGGCCCTCGCAGCTCCGCGCCGCTCCGGCCTGGCCGGCAGCCCGGGGCACCAGGGCACGTCTGGCAGAACAGAAACATCAACCACCCCGACACCAGAAACCGCAAATGGCCTCCTAGTCCGCACCTCACCCTGACTCAGCATCCCCTCTGAGCTCACCATTAAATTGAATTGTAAGGTCACGGCGTCATGCCAGAATTCGCCATGGCATCAAAGCCCCTCCCTATCTGGAAAGCTATCAGATCTGAATGGTCATTACAACATCATGAAGACAGTGCATGACCTTAGTGTCATGTTGACTAAATTAGAGGGGACAAATATGGGCATTTCACCATAAAACAATAGACTTCCTGTTGTCAGGGGGCGGGGCTTAGGTGATGTCAGCTGTCCACAATGACGTTGTCTTGAGATGTGGTCAGTGATCACACAGACAAAGTTTGAATTAGATCTGATCATGCACATGGGAGTTATTAAGTCAAGTAATGTCATGGCGAAAGGTCAAAGTTTGAGGCTTAGCCACGCCCACACCTTTATACTTATTTAAAATCCGACGGTTGAATTTTTTCCCCTTTGACTTAAAAGTACATAGCATAAGTTTGAAGGTGATCGGTGTAAAGGGCAACGGGCCATCAATGTCCAAACAACGTGTGCGAAAACCACTAAATCGAGTACTTGGACCAAAATGGCCGACCTCCTGTACGAAATTGCGCTTGGCTCCAAGAGACTTTTTTGTAGGGCCAGAGACCCTACATGAGTGTACCAATTTTCGTAATCCTCAGTCAAACCTTGTCTTGGGGCTGACAGTTTTAATGGTCCTAGGGGGCGCTATTTCAGAATATAGGCCACGCCCACAAATCTCAGATGCCCATTTCTATTGGGGGTCAGACTAGGATCACTCACCAGACATTTTGTGGCGATGTCACGATAATTGAAGAAATGAGAGGCAAACGTATTGCCATGGCGTGATGGCGAATTTCGCCATGCTCCCAAAGCCCCGCCTTTTTTCAAAACCTGCCAGTACTGTAGACCAAGTGACCTCGACTTGTCAGCTGCTATTTACCAGAGATTCCAGGTGATTGGGTAAAAGGAGTCCAATAGGGAGCTGTGAAAAAAAGAGTGGCGTGGCGAAAGGTCAAAGTTTGAGGCTTAGCCACGCCCACACCTTTATACTTATTTAAAATCCGACGGTTGAATTTTTTCCTCTATGTCTTAAGAGGATATAGCAGAAGTTTGAAGGTGATTGGTGAAAAGGGCGATGGAGCATCACTCTCCAAACAACGTGTGCGAAAACCACTAAATCGAGTACTTGGACCAAAATGGCCGACTTCCTGTGCGACTTTGCACTTGGCTCCAAGAGACTTTTTTGTAGGTCCTGAGACACCACATTAGTGGACCAAATTTCGTAATCCTCAGTCAAAGCATGGCTTGGGGCTGACAGTTTTAATGGTCCTAGGTGGCGCTATTTCAGAAAATAGGCCACGCCCACCGGATGTTCACATCAGATCTTTTGGGGGGGCGGACTAGGATCACTCACAAGAAGTTTCGTGGCGATATCTTTAGAAATGACGAAATGGGAGGCAAACGTAAGGCCACGGCGGTACGCCTGACTTCGCCGCGCCGCCACAGCCCCGCCCTCTGCCGAAAACTCCCATAAAGTGACGCAAACCAACCCCCACTTGTCTTGAGTTACCAGCTACAAATTTGTGGTGATTGAGTGAAATGGGGCCATTTGGGACCTTTCACAGTAAAACTTGTCCTTTTTGGTCCTGAGGGGGCGGGGCTTGTGTGATGTCATCATGCGACCATTCAATTTACTTTGTGGGTCGATGACGAATCACCACAGAAAGTTTGGCAACTCTATTCCATTCAGTTATGAAGTTAAAGCAGTTTAAATTTTTTTGGCGAGTAGTCAAACTTCGAGGCCTGGCCCCACCCCTTCAACATATACGAAAACTCAGAATTTTTGTCTCATTTTGTTCGCCCATCCCTTCTGAGCAATTTTACACCATTTTTGAGACGATCGTGCAAAAAATGATCGAGCAATCCAATCAGAAACGGACCCTAAAAACGGCAAAAACGGCTAAAAATCGTCATTTCAACCCAAAATGGCCGACTTCCTGTTTGATATTGACCATGCTTGCAAGAGACTTTTCTGTGCGGACTGTTGAGTACAACAAGTGTACCAAATTTCATAACTGTACGATAAACTAAGTTTTAAGGAGAGGGTTTTTTTTCACTTTGTAGGGGGCGCTGTTCAGCCATTTTCTTTGCGATTTTTTTGGGACCTTTAAAATATCAAATTTTTCACCAGGCCTGACAAGTGTGCAAAATATTGTGAGTTTTGGGGTATGTTAAGGTCCCCAAAAAGCCGTTCAAAGGGGCACCGGAATAATAAATAATAATTAAAGCTGCAAGCAGCGTCGTTCGGCCCTCGCAGCTCCGCGCCTTTCCGGCCTGGCCGGCAGCCCGGGGCACCAGGGCACGTCCGCAGAACACAAACGTCGACCACCCCAACACCAGAAACTGCTAACGGCCACCTTGTCCGCAACTCACCCTGACTCAGCATCCCCTTTGAGCCCACCATTATATTTTATGTCTCACCACTAGGGAATCCTCTATCTTTACCACACTGGTGGTGTGATGACAGTGACCAACTTTAATGCTATTCTGACCATGTTTTTTAAAGTTATCGAAGGATAACGTTATCTAGGTGGCACTGTGACCAACTACAGAAAAGTCCCATTGAGGTCAGCTTTGGTGACATTATATAACATTCACCAACCGTTTGTGCCTCATTGGCTAAAGGGCATGATTGTTCATTGCCATATTCAGTTTCGGGCAAATCGGAGGCCGTTTGTGGAAGTTACAGTCAAATGTAAGGTCATGGCGTCACGCCAGCATTCACCATGGCATCAAAGCCCCTCCCTTTCTGGAAAGCTATCAGATCTGAATGGTCTTTAAAACATCATGAAGACACTGTATGACCTGAGTGTCATTTTCATTAAATTAGAGGGGACAAATATGGGCATTTCACCATAAAACAATAGACTTCCTGTTGTCAGGGGGCGGGGCTTAGGTGATGTCAGCTGTCCACATTGTCGTTGTCTTGAGATGTGGTCAGTGATCACACAGACAAAGTTTGAATTAGATCTGATCATGCACATGGGAGTTATTAAGTCAAGTAATGTCATGGCGAAAGGTCAAAGTTTGAGGCTTAGCCACGCCCACACCTTTATACTTATTTAAAATCCGACGGTTGAATTTTTTCCCCTTTGACTTAAAAGTACATAGCATAAGTTTGAAGGTGATCGGTGTAAAGGGCAACGGGCCATCAATGTCCAAACAACGTGTGCGAAAACCACTAAATCGAGTACTTGGACCAAAATGGCCGACCTCCTGTGCGAAATTGCGCTTGGCTCCAAGAGACTTTTTTGTAGGGCCAGAGACCCTACATGAGTGTACCAATTTTCGTAATCCTCAGTCAAACCTTGTCTTGGGGCTGACAGTTTTAATGGTCCTAGGGGGCGCTATTTCAGAATATAGGCCACGCCCACAAATCTCAGATGCCCATTTCTATTGGGGGTCAGACTAGGATCACTCACCAGACATTTTGTGGCGATGTCACGATAATTGAAGAAATGAGAGGCAAACGTATTGCCATGGCGTGATGGCGAATTTCGCCATGCTCCCAAAGCCCCGCCTTTTTTCAAAACCTGCCAGTACTGTAGACCAAGTGACCTCAACTTGTCAGCTGCTATTTACCAGAGATTCCAGGTGATTGGGTAAAAGGAGTCCAATAGGGAGCTGTGAAAAAAAGAGTGGCGTGGCGAAAGGTCAAAGTTTGAGGCTTAGCCACGCCCACACCTTTATACTTATTTAAAATCCGACGGTTGAATTTTTTCCTCTATGTCTTAAGAGTATATAGCAGAAGCTCGAAGGCGATTGGTGAAAAGGGCGACGGAGCATCACTCTCCAAACAACGTGTGCGAAAACCACTAAATCGAGTACTTGGACCAAAATGGCCGACTTCCTGTGCGACTTTGCACTTGGCTCCAAGAGACTTTTTTAAAGGTCCTGAGACACCACATTAGTGTACCAAATTTCGTAATCCTCAGTCAAAGCATGGCTTGGGGCTGACAGTTTTAATGGTCCTAGGGGGCGCTAATACAGAAAATAGGCCACGCCCACAAACTTAAGCTGACCTTTTCTATTGGGGGTCAGACTAGGATCACTCACAACAATGGTCGAGGTGATATCACGATAAATGAAGAAATGAGAGGCAAACGTATTTCCATGGCGTGATGGCGAATTTCGCCATGCTCCCAAAGCCCCGCCTTTTTTCAAAACCTTCCAGTACTGGAGACCAAGTGACCTCAACTTGCCTGCTGCTATTTACCAGAGATTCCTGGTGATTGGGTAAAAGGAGTCCAATAAGGAGCTGTGAAAAAAAGAGTGGCGTGGCGAAAGGTCAAAGTTTGAGGCTTAGCCACGCCCACACCTTTATACTTATTTAAAATCCGACGGTTGAATTTTTTCCTCTATGTCTTAAGACTATATAGCAGAAGTTTGAAAGTGATTGGTGAAAAGGGCGACGGAGTATCACTCTCCAAACAACGTGTGTGAAAACCACTAAATCGCGCACTTGGACCAAAATGGCCGACTTCCTGTGCGACTTTGCACTTGGCTCCAAGAGACTTTTTTGTAGGTCCTGAGACACCACATTAGTGTACCAAATTTCGTAATCCTCAGTCAAAGCATGGCTTGGGGCTGACAGTTTTAATGGTCCTAGGGGGCGCTATTTCAGAAAATAGGCCACGCCCACCAGATGTTCACATCAGATCTTTTGGGGGGCCGGACTAGGATCACTCACAAGAAGTTTCGTGACGATATCTTTGGAAATGACGAAATGGGAGGCAAACGTAAGGCCACGGCGGTACGCCTGAATTCGCCGCGCCGCCACAGCCCCGCCCTCTGCCGAAAACTCCCATAAAGTGACGCCAAGCAACCCCCACTTGTCTTGAGTTACCAGCTACAAATTTGTGGTGATTAAGTGAAATGGGGCAATTTGGGACCTTTCACAGTAAAACTTGATCTTTTTGGTCCTGAGGGGGCGGGGCTTGTGTGATGTCATCATCCGACCATTCAATTTACTTTGTGGGTGGATGACGAATGACCACAGAAAGTTTGGTAACTCTATTCCATTCAGTTATGAAGTTATAGCAATTTAAATATTTTTGGCGAGTAGTCAAACTTCGAGGCCTGGCCCCGCCCCTTCAACATATACGAAAACTCAGAATTCTCATCTCATTTTGTTCGCCCATCCCTTCTTAGCAATTTTACACAATTTTTGAGACGATCGTGCGAAAAATGATCGAGCAATCCAATCAGGAACGGAGCCTAAAAACGGCAAAAACTGCAAAAAATCGCCATTTCAACCCAAAATGGCCGACTTCCTGTTTGATATTGACCATGGTTGCAAGAGACTTTTCTGTGCGGACTGTTGAGTACTACAAGTGTACCAAATTTCATAACTGTACGATAAACTAAGCTTTATGGAGAGGGGTTTTTTTCACTTTCTAGGGGGCGCTGTTCAGCCATTTTCTTTGTGATTTTTTTGGGACCTTTAAAATATCAAATTTTTCACCAGGCCTGACAAGTTTGCAAAATATTGTGAGTTTTGGGGTATGTTAAGGTCCCCAAAAAGCCGTTCAAAGGGGCACGAGAATAATAAAAAAAAAGAAAGAATAATTAAAGCTGCAAGCAGCGTCGTTCGGCCCTCGCAGCTCTGCACCGCTCCTGCCTGGCCGGCAGCCCGGGGCACCAGGGCACGTCCGCAGAACACAAACGTCGACCACCCCAACACCAGAAACTGCTAACGGCCACCTTGTCCGCAACTCACCCTGACTCAGCATCCCCTTTGAGCCCACCATTATATTTTATGTCTCACCACTAGGGAATCCTCTATCTTTACCACACTGGTGGTGTGATGACAGTGACCAACTTTAATGCTATTCTGACCATGTTTTTTAAAGTTATCGAAGGATAACGTTATCTAGGTGGCGCTGTGACCAACTACAGAAAAGTCCCATTGAGGTCAGCTTTGGTGACATTATATAACATTCACCAACCGTTTGTGCCTCATTGGCTAAAGGGCATGATTGTTCATTGCCATATTCAGTTTCGGGCAAATCGGAGGCCGTTTGTGGAAGTTACAGTCAAATGTAAGGTCATGGCGTCACGCCAGCATTCACCATGGCATCAAAGCCCCTCCCTTTCTGGAAAGCTATCAGATCTGAATGGTCTTTAAAACATCATGAAGACACTGTATGACCTGAGTGTCATTTTCATTAAATTAGAGGGGACAAATATGGGCATTTCACCATAAAACAATAGACTTCCTGTTGTCAGGGGGCGGGGCTTAGGTGATGTCAGCTGTCCACATTTTCGTTGTCTTGAGATGTGGTCAGTGATCACACAGACAAAGTTTGAATTAGATCTGATCATGCACATGGGAGTTATTAAGTCAAGTAATGTCATGGCGAAAGGTCAAAGTTTGAGGCTTAGCCACGCCCACACCTTTATACTTATTTAAAATCCGACGGTTGAATTTTTTCCCCTTTGACTTAAAAGTACATAGCATAAGTTTGAAGGTGATCGGTGTAAAGGGCAACGGGCCATCAATGTCCAAACAACGTGTGCGAAAACCACTAAATCGAGTACTTGGACAAAAATGGCCGACCTCCTGTGCGAAATTGCGCTTGGCTCCAAGAGACTTTTTTGTAGGGCCAGAGACCCTACATGAGTGTACCAATTTTCGTAATCCTCAGTCAAACCTTGTCTTGGGGCTGACAGTTTTAATGGTCCTAGGGGGCGCTATTTCAGAATATAGGCCACGCCCACAAATCTCAGATGCCCATTTCTATTGGGGGTCAGACTAGGATCACTCACCAGACATTTTGTGGTGATGTCACGATAATTGAAGAAATGAGAGGCAAACGTATTGCCATGGCGTGATGGCGAATTTCGCCATGCTCCCAAAGCCCCGCCTTTTTTCAAAACCTGCCAGTACTGTAGACCAAGTGACCTCAACTTGTCAGCTGCTATTTACCAGAGATTCCAGGTGATTGGGTAAAAGGAGTCCAATAGGGAGCTGTGAAAAAAAGAGTGGCGTGGCGACAGGTCAAAGTTTGAGGCTTAGCCACGCCCAAACCTTTCAACTTTTGAAAAATCCGACGGTTGAATTTTTTCCTCTATGTCTTAAGACTATATAGCAGAAGTTTGAAAGTGATTGGTGAAAAGGGCGACGGAGTATCACTCTCCAAACAACGTGTGTGAAAACCACTAAATCGCGCACTTGGACCAAAATGGCCGACTTCCTGTGCGACTTTGCACTTGGCTTCAAGAGACTTTTTTGTAGGTCCTGAGACACCACATTAGTGTACCAAATTTCGTAATCCTCAGTCAAAGCATGGCTTGGGGCTGACAGTTTCAATGGTCCTAGGGGGCGCTATTTCAGAAAATAGGCCACGCCCACCAGATGTTCACATCAGATCTTTTGGGGGGCCGGACTAGGATCACTCACAAGAAGTTTCGTGACGATATCTTTGGAAATGACGAAATGGGAGGCAAACGTAAGGCCAAGGCGGTACGCCTGAATTCGCCGCGCCGCCACAGCCCCGCCCTCTGCCGAAAACTCCCATAAAGTGACGCCAAGCAACCCCCACTTGTCTTGAGTTACCAGCTACAATTTTGTGGTGATTAAGTGAAATGGGGCAATTTGGGACCTTTCACAGTAAAACTTGATCTTTTTGGTCCTGAGGGGGCGGGGCTTGTGTGATGTCATCATCCGACCATTCAATTTACTTTGTGGGTGGATGACGAATGACCACAGAAAGTTTGGTAACTCTATTCCATTCAGTTATGAAGTTATAGCAATTTAAATATTTTTGGCGAGTAGTCAAACTTCGAGGCCTGGCTCCGCCCCTTCAACATATACGAAAACTCAGAATCCTTATCTCATTTTGTTCGCCCATCCCTTCTGAGCAATTTTACACAATTTTTGAGACGATCGTGCGAAAAATGATCGAGCAATCCAATCAGAAACGGACCCTAAAAACGGCAAAAACGGCAAAAAATCGCCATTTCAACCCAAAATGGCCGACTTCCTGTTTGATATTGACCATGGTTGCAAGAGACTTTTCTGTGCGGACTGTTGAGTACTACAAGTGTACCAAATTTCATAACTGTACGATAAACTAAGCTTTATGGAGAGGGGTTTTTTTCACTTTGTAGGGGGCGCTGTTCAGCCATTTTCTTTGCGATTTTTTTGGGACCTTTAAAATATCAAATTTTTCACCAGGCCTGACAAGTGTGCAAAATATTGTGAGTTTTGGGGTATGTTAAGGTCCCCAAAAAGCTGTTCAAAGGGGGCACGGAATAACAAAAAATAATAATAATCAGAGCAAAAACAAGAGGCCTTCGCAGCGCTTTCGCTGCTCGGGCCTAATTAAAGCTGCAAGCAGCGTCGTTCGGCCCTCGCAGCTCCGCGCCGCTCCGGTCTGCCGTCGCACCAGTGCACGTCTGACAGAACAGAAACGTCAACCACCCCGACACCAGAAACCGCGAATGGCCTCCTAGTCTGCACCTCACCCTGACTCAGCATCCCCTCTGAGCTCACCATTAAATTGAATATTAAGATTACGGCGTTACGCCAGAATTCGCCATGGCATCAAAGCCCCTCCCTTTCTGGAAAGCTATCAGATCTGAATGGTCATTACAGCATCATGAAGACAGTGCATGACCTTAGGGTCATGTTGACTAAATTAGAGGGGACAAATATGGGCATTTCAGCATAAAAAATAAATTCCTGTAGTCAGGGGGCGGGGCTTAGGTGATGTCAGCTGTCCACATTGTCATTGTTTACAGATATGGTCAATGATCACACAGACAAAGTTCGAAAAAGATCTGATCATGCACATGGGAGTTATTAAGTCAAGTAAAGTAATGGCGAAAGGTCAACGTTTGAGGCTTAGCCACGCCCACACCTTTCAACTTTTGAAAAATCCGACGGTTGAATTTTTTCCCCTATGTCTTAAGAGTGTATTGCAGAAGTTTGAAGGTGATTGGTGAAAAGGGCGACGGAGCATCACTCTCCAAACAATGTGTGCGAAAACCACTAAATCACGTACTTGCACCAAAATGGCCGACTTCCTGTGCGACTTTACGCTTGGCTCCAAGAGACTTTTTTGTAGGTCCTGAGACCCCACATTAGTGTACCAAATTTCGTAATCCTCAGTCAAAGCATGGCTTGGGGCTGAAAGTTTTAATGGCTCTAGGGGGCGCTATTTAAGAATATAGGCCACGCCCACAAACTTCAGCTATCTATTTCTCTTGGAGCTCAGACTAGGATCACTCACCAGAAGTTTCGTAGCAATATCACGATAACTGAAGAAATGAGACAAACGTATTTCCATGGCGTGATGGCGATTTTCGCCATGGTCCCAAAGCCCCGCCTTTTTTCAAAACCTGCCAGTACTGGAGACCAAGTAACCTCAACTTGTCTACTGCTGTTTGCCACAGAATCCTGGTGATTGGGTAAAAGGAGTCCAGTAGGGAGCTGTGAAAAAAAGAGTAGCGTGGCGACAGGTCAAAGTTTGAGGCTTAGCCACGCCCACACCTTTCAACTTTTGAAAAATCCGACGGTTAAATTTTTTCCCCTATGTCTTAAGGGTATATAGCAGAAGTTTGAAGAAGATTGGTGAAAAGGGCGACGGAGCATCACTCTCCAAACAACGTGTGCGAAAACCACTAAATCGCGTACTTGATCCAAAATGGCCGACTTCCTGTGCGACTTTGAACTTGACTCCAAGAGACTTTTTTGTAGGTCCTGAGACACCACATTAGTGTACCAAATTTCGTAATCCTCAGTCAAAGCATGGCTTGGGGCTAATAGTTTAAATGGTCCTAGGGGGCGCTATTTCAAAACATAGGCCACGCCCACAAAATTCAGCTGTCTATTTCTCTTGGAGCTCAGACTAGGATCACTCACCAGAAGTTTCGTAGCAATATCACGATAACTGAAGAAATGAGAGACAAACGTATTTCCATGGCGTGATGGCGATTTTCGCCATGGTCCCAAAGCCCCGCCTTTTTTCAAAACCTGCCAGTACTGGAGACCAAGTAACCTCAACTTGTCTACTGCTGTTTGCCACAGAATCCTGGTGATTGGGTAAAAGGAGTCCAGTAGGGAGCTGTGAAAAAAAGAGTAGCGTGGCGACAGGTCAAAGTTTGAGGCTTAGCCACGCCCACACCTTTCAACTTTTGAAAAATCCGACGGTTGAATTTTTTCCCCTATGTCTTAAGGGTATATAGCAGAAGTTTGAAGGAGATTGGTGAAAAGGGCGACGGAGCATCACTCTCCAAACAACGTGTGCGAAAACCACTAAATCGCGTACTTGATCCAAAATGGCCGACTTCCTGTGCGACTTTGAACTTGACTCCAAGAGACTTTTTTGTAGGTCCTGAGACACCACATTAGTGTACCAAATTTCGTAATCCTCAGTCAAAGCATGGCTTGGGGCTAATAGTTTTAATGGTCCTAGGGGGCGCTATTTCAGAAAATAGGCCACGCCCACCAGATGTTCACATCAGATCTTTTGGGGGGCCGGACTAGGATCACTCACAAGAAGTTTCGTGACGATATCTTTGGAAATGACGAAATGGGAGGCAAACGTAAGGCCAAGGCGGTACGCCTGAATTCGCCGCGCCACCACAGCCCCGCCCTCTGCCGAAAACTCCCATAAAGTGACGCCAAGCAACCCCCACTTGTCTTGAGTTACCAGCTACAAATTTGTGGTGATTAAGTGAAATGGGGCAATTTGGGACCTTTCACAGTAAAACTTGATCTTTTTGGTCCTGAGGGGGCGGGGCTTGTGTGATGTCATCATCCGACCTTTCAATTTACTTTGTGGGTGGATGACGAATGACCACAGAAAGTTTGGTAACTCTATTCCATTCAGTTATGAAGTTATAGCAATTTAAATATTTTTGGCGAGTAGTCAAACTTCGAGGCCTGGCTCCGCCCCTTCAACATATACGAAAACTCAGAATCCTTATCTCATTTTGTTCGCCCATCCCTTCTGAGCAATTTTACACAATTTTTGAGACGATCGTGCGAAAAATGATCGAGCAATCCAATCAGAAACGGACCCTAAAAACGGCAAAAACGGCAAAAAATCGCCATTTCAACCCAAAATGGCCGACTTCCTGTTTGATATTGACCATGGTTGCAAGAGACTTTTCTGTGCGGACTGTTGAGTACTACAAGTGTACCAAATTTCATAACTGTACGATAAACTAAGCTTTATGGAGAGGGGTTTTTTTCACTTTGTAGGGGGCGCTGTTCAGCCATTTTCTTTGCGATTTTTTTGGGACCTTTAAAATATCAAATTTTTCACCAGGCCTGACAAGTGTGCAAAATATTGTGAGTTTTGGGGTATGTTAAGGTCCCCAAAAAGCTGTTCAAAGGGGGCACGGAATAACAAAAAATAATAATAATTAAAGCTGCAAGCAGCGTCGTTCGGCCCTCGCAGCTCCGCGCCGCTCCGGTCTGCCGTCGCACCAGTGCACGTCTGACAGAACAGAAACGTCAACCACCCCGACACCAGAAACCGCGAATGGCCTCCTAGTCTGCACCTCACCCTGACTCAGCATCCCCTCTGAGCTCACCATTAAATTGAATATTAAGATTACGGCGTTACGCCAGAATTCGCCATGGCATCAAAGCCCCTCCCTTTCTGGAAAGCTATCAGATCTGAATGGTCATTACAGCATCATGAAGACAGTGCATGACCTTAGGGTCATGTTGACTAAATTAGAGGGGACAAATATGGGCATTTCAGCATAAAAAATAAATTCCTGTAGTCAGGGGGCGGGGCTTAGGTGATGTCAGCTGTCCACATTGTCATTGTTTACAGATATGGTCAATGATCACACAGACAAAGTTCGAAAAAGATCTGATCATGCACATGGGAGTTATTAAGTCAAGTAAAGTAATGGCGAAAGGTCAACGTTTGAGGCTTAGCCACGCCCACACCTTTCAACTTTTGAAAAATCCGACGGTTGAATTTTTTCCCCTATGTCTTAAGAGTGTATTGCAGAAGTTTGAAGGTGATTGGTGAAAAGGGCGACGGAGCATCACTCTCCAAACAATGTGTGCGAAAACCACTAAATCACGTACTTGCACCAAAATGGCCGACTTCCTGTGCGACTTTACGCTTGGCTCCAAGAGACTTTTTTGTAGGTCCTGAGACCCCACATTAGTGTACCAAATTTCGTAATCCTCAGTCAAAGCATGGCTTGGGGCTGAAAGTTTTAATGGCTCTAGGGGGCGCTATTTAAGAATATAGGCCACGCCCACAAACTTCAGCTGTCTATTTCTCTTGGAGCTCAGACTAGGATCACTCACCAGAAGTTTCGTAGCAATATCACGATAACTGAAGAAATGAGACAAACGTATTTCCATGGCGTGATGGCGATTTTCGCCATGGTCCCAAAGCCCCGCCTTTTTTCAAAACCTGCCAGTACTGGAGACCAAGTAACCTCAACTTGTCTACTGCTGTTTGCCACAGAATCCTGGTGATTGGGTAAAAGGAGTCCAGTAGGGAGCTGTGAAAAAAAGAGTAGCGTGGCGACAGGTCAAAGTTTGAGGCTTAGCCACGCCCACACCTTTCAACTTTTGAAAAATCCGACGGTCAAATTTTTTCCCCTATGTCTTAAGGGTATATAGCAGAAGTTTGAAGGAGATTGGTGAAAAGGGCGACGGAGCATCACTCTCCAAACAACGTGTGCGAAAACCACTAAATCGCGTACTTGATCCAAAATGGCCGACTTCCTGTGCGACTTTGAACTTGACTCCAAGAGACTTTTTTGTAGGTCCTGAGACACCACATTAGTGTACCAAATTTCGTAATCCTCAGTCAAAGCATGGCTTGGGGCTAATAGTTTAAATGGTCCTAGGGGGCGCTATTTCAAAACATAGGCCACGCTCACAAAATTCAGCTGTCTATTTCTCTTGGAGCTCAGACTAGGATCACTCACCAGAAGTTTCGTAGCAATATCACGATAACTGAAGAAATGAGAGACAAACGTATTTCCATGGCGTGATGGCGATTTTCGCCATGGTCCCAAAGCCCCGCCTTTTTTCAAAACCTGCCAGTACTGGAGACCAAGTAACCTCAACTTGTCTACTGCTGTTTGCCACAGAATCCTGGTGATTGGGTAAAAGGAGTCCAGTAGGGAGCTGTGAAAAAAAGAGTAGCGTGGCGACAGGTCAAAGTTTGAGGCTTAGCCACGCCCACACCTTTCAACTTTTGAAAAATCCGACGGTTGAATTTTTTCCCCTATGTCTTAAGGGTATATAGCAGAAGTTTGAAGGAGATTGGTGAAAAGGGCGACGGAGCATCACTCTCCAAACAACGTGTGCGAAAACCACTAAATCGCGTACTTGATCCAAAATGGCCGACTTCCTGTGCGACTTTGAACTTGACTCCAAGAGACTTTTTTGTAGGTCCTGAGACACCACATTAGTGTACCAAATTTCGTAATCCTCAGTCAAAGCATGGCTTGGGGCTAATAGTTTTAATGGTCCTAGGGGGCGCTATTTCAGAAAATAGGCCACGCCCACCAGATGTTCACATCAGATCTTTTGGGGGGCCGGACTAGGATCACTCACAAGAAGTTTCGTGACGATATCTTTGGAAATGACGAAATGGGAGGCAAACGTAAGGCCAAGGCGGTACGCCTGAATTCGCCGCGCCACCACAGCCCCGCCCTCTGCCGAAAACTCCCATAAAGTGACGCCAAGCAACCCCCACTTGTCTTGAGTTACCAGCTACAAATTTGTGGTGATTAAGTGAAATGGGGCAATTTGGGACCTTTCACAGTAAAACTTGATCTTTTTGGTCCTGAGGGGGCGGGGCTTGTGTGATGTCATCATCCGACCTTTCAATTTACTTTGTGGGTGGATGACGAATGACCACAGAAAGTTTGGTAACTCTATTCCATTCAGTTATGAAGTTATAGCAATTTAAATATTTTTGGCGAGTAGTCAAACTTCGAGGCCTGGCTCCGCCCCTTCAACATATACGAAAACTCAGAATCCTTATCTCATTTTGTTCGCCCATCCCTTCTGAGCAATTTTACACAATTTTTGAGACGATCGTGCGAAAAATGATCGAGCAATCCAATCAGAAACGGACCCTAAAAACGGCAAAAACGGCAAAAAATCGCCATTTCAACCCAAAATGGCCGACTTCCTGTTTGATATTGACCATGGTTGCAAGAGACTTTTCTGTGCGGACTGTTGAGTACTACAAGTGTACCAAATTTCATAACTGTACGATAAACTAAGCTTTATGGAGAGGGGTTTTTTTCACTTTGTAGGGGGCGCTGTTCAGCCATTTTCTTTGCGATTTTTTTGGGACCTTTAAAATATCAAATTTTTCACCAGGCCTGACAAGTGTGCAAAATATTGTGAGTTTTGGGGTATGTTAAGGTCCCCAAAAAGCTGTTCAAAGGGGGCACGGAATAACAAAAAATAATAATAATCAGAGCAAAAACAAGAGGCCTTCGCAGCGCTTTCGCTGCTCGGGCCTAATTAAAGCTGCAAGCAGCGTCGTTCGGCCCTCGCAGCGAAGCTGCTCGCCCTCCTTCCGCACCCCCTCCGCTCCATCCCCGACGCTCTCCAAACCCAGCTCCGCGCTTCTCCATCCTGGCCGGCAGCCGGGGGCACCAGGGAACGTCTGGCGGAACAGAAAGTCAACCACCCCGACACCAGAAACCGTGAACGGCCTCCTCGTCCACACCTTACCCTGACTCAGCATCCCCTCTGAGCCCACCATTACACGTCTCACCACTAGGAGATACTCTATCTTTACCACACTGGTGATGCGATGTTCAGTCTCGGGCAAGTCGGAGGCTGTTTGTGGAAGTTACAGTCAAACGTAAGGTCACAGTGTCACGTCAGAAATCGCCATGGCATCAAAGCCCCTGCCTTTCTGAAAAGCTATCAGATCTGAATGGTCATTACAACATCATGAAGACAGTGCATGACCTTAGTGTCATCTTGACTAAATTAGAGGGAACAAATATGGGCATTTCACCATAAAACAGTTGACTTCCTGTAGTCAGGGGGCGGGGCTTAGGTGATGTCAGCTGTCCACATTGTCACTGTCTTCAGATGTGGTCAGTGATCACACAGACAAAGTATGAAATTGATCTGATCATGCACATGGGAGTTGTTAAGTCAAATAAGGTAATGGCGACTGGTCAAAGTTTGAGGCTTAGCCACGCCCACACCTTTATACTTATTTAAAATCCGACGGTTGAATTTTTTCCTCTATGTCTTAAGAGTATATAGCAGAGGTTTGAAGGTGATCGGTGGAAAGGGCGAGGAGATATCATTCTCCTAATAACGTGTGCGAAAACCACTAAATTGAGTACTTGGACCAAAATGGCCGACCTCCTGTGCGACATTGTGCTTGGCTCCAAGAGACTTTTTTGTAGGTCCTGGTACACTACATTAGTGTGCCAAATTTTGTGATCCTCAGTCAAAGCATGGCTTGGGGCTGACTGTTTTAATGGTCCTAGGGGGCGCTGTTTCAGAAAATAGGCCACGCCCACAAACTTCAGCTGTCCAATTCTATTAGGGGTCAGAGTAGGATCACTCATCAGAACTTGTATGGCGATGTCACAATGACTGAAGAAATGAGAGACAAACGTATTTCCATGTCATGATGGCGAATTTCGCCATTCTTCCAAAGCCCCGCCTTTATTCGAAACCTGCCAGTACTATAGACCAAGTGACCTTAACTTGTCTGCTGCTATTCGCCACTGTTTGGTGGTGATTGGTTAAATGGAGTCCAATAGGGAGCTGTGAAAAAAAAGAGTGGCGTGGCGACAGGTCAAAGTTTGAGGCTTAGCCACGCCCACACCTTTATACTTATTTAAAATCCGACGGTTGAATTTTTTCATCTATGTGTTAAGAGTATGTAGCCGAAGTGTGAAGGCAATTGGTGAAAAGGGCGACGGAGCATCACTCTCCAAACAACGTGTGCGAAAACCACTAAATTGCGCACTTGGACCAAAATGGCCGACTTCCTGTGCGACAATGCACTTGGCTCCAAGAGACTTTTTTGTAGGTCCTGAGACACCACATTAGTGTACCAAATTTCGTAATCCTCAGTCAAAGCATGGCTTGGGGCTGTCAGTTTTAATGGTCCTAGGGGGCGCTATTTCAGAAAATAGACCACGCCCACCGGAATTTCACATCAGATCTTTTGGGGGGCCAGACTAGGATCACTCACAAGAAGCTTCGTGGCGATATCTCTAGAAATGACGAAATGGGAGGCAAACGTAAGGCCTAAGTGGTACGCCTGAATTCGCCGCGCCGCCACAGCCCCGCCTTCTGCAGAAAACTCCCATAAAGTGAAGCCAAGCAACCCCAACTTGTCTTCAGTTACCCGCTACAAATTTGGGGTGATTATTGGAAAGGGCGAATTTTGGAAAATTTCCCAGTAAAACTTGACCTTTTAAGTCCTGAGGGGGCGGGGCTTATGTGACATCATCAATCGACCATTCATTTGTCTTCGGAGGGCGATGACAATTGTCCACAGAACATTTCTTTAACTGTAATTCTTTCATTTATGAAATTATAGCAATTTGAATTTTTTTGGCGAGTGCTCGAACTTTGAGGCCTGGCCCCGCCCTTTCAGTATTTACGAAAAGTCAATTTTATTGTCTCATTTGAATCGTCCATCGATTCTGTTCGATCTCGCACAATTTTTGAGACGATGGTGCGAAAAATGACCAAACTGTTCAACCAAATATAGACCCTAGAAATGGCCAAAACGGGGTCAAAATGGCCACTTTACTCCAAAATGGCCGACTTCCTGTTTGATATTGACCATGGTTGCAAGAGACTTTTCTGTGCGGACTGTTGAGTACTACAAGTATACCAAATTTCATAACTGTACGATAAACTAAGCTTTATGGAGAGGGGTATTTTTCACTTTCTAGGGGGCGCTGTTCAGTCACTTTTTGACGAACTTTCACATCGCCAGTGAAATACGTAAATTTCACGCACTTTCTATATTGGGCCAGAATTTGGTGACTTTTTGGATATGCTAAGACCCCCTAAAGGCCATCCAAAGACGCGGAAGAAAAAAGAATAATAATAAGAAGAAACGGAGCAGATACAATAGGCCTTCGCAGCTTCACTGCTCGGGCCTAATTAAAGCTGCAAGCAGCGTCGTTCGGCCCTCGCAGCGAAGCTGCTCGCCCTCCTTCCGCACCCCCTCCGCTCCATCCCCGACCCTCTCCAAACCCAGCTCCGCGCTTCTCCATCCTGTCCGGCAGCCGGGGGCACCAGGTCACGTCTGGCAGAGCAGAAAGTCAACCACCCCGACACCAGAAACCGTGAAAGGCCTCCTCGTCCACACCTCACCCTGACGCAGCATCCCCTCTGAGCCCACCATTACACGTCTCACCACTAGGAGATACTCTATCTTTACCACACTGGTGATGTGATGTTCAGTCTCGGGCAAATCGGAGGCTGTTTGTGGAAGTTACAGTCAAATGTAAGGTCACAGCGTCACGCCAGAATTCGCCATGGCATCAAATCCCCTCCCTTTCTGAAAAGCTAGCAGATCTGAATGGTCATTACAACATCATGAAGACAGTGCATGACCTTAGTGTCATGTTCACTAAATTAGAGGGGACAAATATGGGCATTTCACCATGAAAAAATCGACTTCCTGTAGTCAGGGGGCGGGGCTTAGGTGATGTCAGCTGTCCACATTGTCATTGTCTTGAGATGTGGTCAATGATCACACAGACACAGTTTGATATAGATCTGATCATGCACATGGGAGTTGTTAAGTCAAGGAATGTAATGGCGAAAGGTCAAAGTTTGAGGCTTAGCCACGCCCACACCTTTATACTTATTTGAAATCCGATGGTTGAATTTTTCCCCCTTTGTCTTAAGAGTATGTAGCAGAAGTTTGAAGGCGATTGGTGAAAAGGGCGATGGTGCAACACTCTCCAAACAACGTGTGCGAAAACCACTAAATCGAGTACTTGGACCAAAATGGCCGACTTCCTGTGCGACTTTGCACTTAGCTCCAAGAGACTTTTTTGTAGGTCCTGAGACACCACATTAGTGTGCCAAATTTCGTGTTCCTCAGTGAAAGCATGGCTTGGGGCTGACAGTTTTAATGGTCCTAGGGGGCGTTATTTCAGAAAATAGGCCACGCCCACAAACTTCAGCTGTCCATTTCTATTATGGGTCAGAGTAGGATCACTCATCAGAAATTGTGTGGCGATGTCACAATGATTGAAGAAATGAGAGACAAACGTATTTCCATGGCGTGATGGTGAATTTCGCCATGCTCCCAAAGCCCCGCCTTTATTCGAAACCTGCCAGTACTATAAACCAAGTGACCTCAACTTGTCTGCTGCTATTTGCCAGTGATTGCTGGTGATTGGTTAAAAGGAGTCCAATAGGGAGCTGTGAAAAAAAGAGTGGCGTGGCGACAGGTCAAAGTTTGAGGCTTAGCCACGCCCACACCTTTATACTTATTTAAAATCCGACGGTTGAATTTTTTCATCTATGTCTTAAGAGTGTATACCAGATGTTTGAAGGTGATTGGTGAAAAGGGCGATGGTGCAACACTCTCCAAACAACGTGTGCGAAAACCACTAAATCGAGTACTTGGACCAAAATGGCCGACTTCCTGTGCGACTTTGAACTTGACTCCAAGAGACTTTTTTGTAGGTCCTGAGACACCACATTAGTGTACCAAATTTCGTAATCCTCAGTCAAAGCATGGCTTGGGGCTAATAGTTTAAATGGTCCTAGGGGGCGCTATTTCAAAACATAGGCCACGCCCACAAAATTCAGCTGTCTATTTCTCTTGGAGCTCAGACTAGGATCACTCACCAGAAGTTTCGTAGCAATATCACGATAACTGAAGAAATGAGAGACAAACGTATTTCCATGGCGTGATGGCGATTTTCGCCATGGTCCCAAAGCCCCGCCTTTTTTCAAAACCTGCCAGTACTGGAGACCAAGTAACCTCAACTTGTCTACTGCTGTTTGCCACAGAATCCTGGTGATTGGGTAAAAGGAGTCCAGTAGGGAGCTGTGAAAAAAAGAGTAGCGTGGCGACAGGTCAAAGTTTGAGGCTTAGCCACGCCCACACCTTTCAACTTTTGAAAAATCCGACGGTTGAATTTTTTCCCCTATGTCTTAAGGGTATATAGCAGAAGTTTGAAGGAGATTGGTGAAAAGGGCGACGGAGCATCACTCTCCAAACAACGTGTGCGAAAACCACTAAATCGCGTACTTGATCCAAAATGGCCGACTTCCTGTGCGACTTTGAACTTGACTCCAAGAGACTTTTTTGTAGGTCCTGAGACACCACATTAGTGTACCAAATTTCGTAATCCTCAGTCAAAGCATGGCTTGGGGCTAATAGTTTTAATGGTCCTAGGGGGCGCTATTTCAGAAAATAGGCCACGCCCACCAGATGTTCACATCAGATCTTTTGGGGGGCCGGACTAGGATCACTCACAAGAAGTTTCGTGACGATATCTTTGGAAATGACGAAATGGGAGGCAAACGTAAGGCCAAGGCGGTACGCCTGAATTCGCCGCGCCACCACAGCCCCGCCCTCTGCCGAAAACTCCCATAAAGTGACGCCAAGCAACCCCCACTTGTCTTGAGTTACCAGCTACAAATTTGTGGTGATTAAGTGAAATGGGGCAATTTGGGACCTTTCACAGTAAAACTTGATCTTTTTGGTCCTGAGGGGGCGGGGCTTGTGTGATGTCATCATCCGACCTTTCAATTTACTTTGTGGGTGGATGACGAATGACCACAGAAAGTTTGGTAACTCTATTCCATTCAGTTATGAAGTTATAGCAATTTAAATATTTTTGGCGAGTAGTCAAACTTCGAGGCCTGGCTCCGCCCCTTCAACATATACGAAAACTCAGAATCCTTATCTCATTTTGTTCGCCCATCCCTTCTGAGCAATTTTACACAATTTTTGAGACGATCGTGCGAAAAATGATCGAGCAATCCAATCAGAAACGGACCCTAAAAACGGCAAAAACGGCAAAAAATCGCCATTTCAACCCAAAATGGCCGACTTCCTGTTTGATATTGACCATGGTTGCAAGAGACTTTTCTGTGCGGACTGTTGAGTACTACAAGTGTACCAAATTTCATAACTGTACGATAAACTAAGCTTTATGGAGAGGGGTTTTTTTCACTTTGTAGGGGGCGCTGTTCAGCCATTTTCTTTGCGATTTTTTTGGGACCTTTAAAATATCAAATTTTTCACCAGGCCTGACAAGTGTGCAAAATATTGTGAGTTTTGGGGTATGTTAAGGTCCCCAAAAAGCTGTTCAAAGGGGGCACGGAATAACAAAAAATAATAATAATTAAAGCTGCAAGCAGCGTCGTTCGGCCCTCGCAGCTCCGCGCCGCTCCGGCCTGGCCGACAGCCCGGGGCACCAGGGCACGTCTGGCAGAACAGAAACGTCAACCGCCCCGACACTAGAAACCGCAAATGGCCTCCTAGTCCGCACCTCACCCTTACTCAGCATCCCCTCTGAGCTCACCATTAAATTGAATTGTAAGGGTGCGGCGTTACGCCAGAATTCGCCATGGCATCAAAGCCCTTCCCTTTCTGGAAAGCTATCAGATCTGAATGGTCAATACAGCATCATGAAGACAGTGCATGACCTTGGTGTCTTGTTGACTAAATTAGAGGGGACAAATATGGGCATTTCAGCATAAAAAAATAGACTTCCTGTGGTCAGGGGGCGGGGCTTAGGTGATGTCAGCTGTCCACATTGTCATTTTTTACAGATATGGTCAATGATCACACAGACAAAGTTTGAAAAAGATCTGATCTTGCACATGGGAGTTATTAAGTCAAGTAAAGTAATGGCGAAAGGTCAAAGTTTGAGACTTAGCCACGCCCACACCTTTCAACTTTTGAAAAATGCGACGGTTGAATTTTTTCCCCTACGTCTTAAGAGTATATAGTAGAAGTTTGAAAGTGATTGGTGAAAAGGGCGACGGAGCATCACTCTCCAAACAACGTGTGCGAAAACCACTAAATCGCGTACTTGGACCAAAATGGCTGACTTCCTGTGCGACTTTACGCTTGGCTCCAAGAGACTTTTTTGTAGGTCCTGAGACCCCACATTAGTGTACCAAATTTCGTAATCTTCAGTCAAAGCATGGCTTGGGGCTATTAGTTTAAATGGTCCTAGGGGGCGCTATTTAAGAAAATAGGCCACGCCCACAAATTTCAGCTATGTTTGTCTCTTGGGGGTCAAACAAGGATCACTTACAAGAAGTTTCGTAGCGCTATCACAATAACTGAAGAAATGAGAGGCAAACGTATTTCCATGGCGTGATGGTGATTTTCGCCATGCTGCCAAAGCCCCGCCTTTACTCGAAACCTGCCAGTACTGGATACCAAGTGACCTCAAGTTGTCTACTGCTATTTGCCAGAGATTATTGGTGATTGGGTAAAAGGAGTCCAATAGGAAGCTGTGAAAAAAAGAGTGGCGTGGCGAAAGGTCAAAGTTTGAGGCTTAGCCACGCCCACACCTTTCAACTTTTGAAAAATCCGACGGTTGAATTTTTTCCCCGATGACTTAAGAGCATATGGCAGAAGTTTGAAGGAGATTGGTGAAAAGGACGACGGAGCATCACTCTCCAAACAACGTGTGCGAAAACCACTAAATTGCGTACTTGGACCAAAATGGCCGACTTCCTGTGCGACTTTGCGCTTGGCTCCAAGAGACTTTTTTGTAGGTCCTGAGACAACACATTAGGTTACCAAATTTCGTAATCCTCAGTCAAAGCATGGCTTGGGGCTGTTAGTTTTAATAGTCCTAGGGGGCGCTATTTCAGAAAATAGGCCCCGCCCACAAACTGCATCTCTCAATTTCTATTGGGGGTCAGACTAGGATCACTCACCAGAAGTTTCGTAGCGATGTCACGATAACTGAAGAAATGAGAGGCAAACGTATTTCCATGGCGTGATGGCGAATTTCGCCATGCTCTCAAAGCCCCACCTTTTTTCAAAACCTAACAGGACTGGATACCAAGTGACCTCAAGTTGTCTACTCGTATTTGCCAGAGATTCCTGGTAATTGGGTAAAAGGAGTCCAATAGGGAGCTGTGAAAAAAAGAGTGGCGTGGCGACAGGTCAAAGTTTGAGGCTTAGCCACGCCCACACCTTTCAACTTTTGAAAAATCCGACGGTTGAATTTTTTCCCCTATGTCTTAACAGTATAAAGCAGAAGTTTGAAGGAGATCGGTGAAAAGGGCGACGGAGCATCACTCTCCAAACAACGTGTGCGAAAACCACTAAATCGCGTACTTGGACCAAAATGGCCGACTTCCTGTGCGACTTTGCACTTGGCTCCAAGAGACTTTTTTGTAGGTCCTGAGACACCACATTAGTGTACCAAATTTCGTAATCCTCAGTCAAAGCATGGCTTGGGGCTGACAGTTTTAATGGTCCTAGGGGGCGCTATTTCAGAAAATTGGCCACGCCCACCGGATGTTCACGTCAGATTTTTTGGGGGGCCAGACTAGGATCACTCACAAGAAGTTTCGTGACGACATCTTTAGAAATAAAGAAATGGGAGGCAAACGTAAGGCCACGGCAGTACGCCTTACTTCGCCGCGCCGCCACAGCCCCGCCCTCTGCCGAAAACTCCCATAAAGTGACGCCAAGCAACCCCCACTTGCCTTGAGTTACCAGCTCCAAATTTGTGGTGATTAAGTGAAATGGGGCAATTTGGGACCTTTCACAGTAAAACTTGACCTTTTTGGTCCTGAGGGGGCGGGGCTTGTGTGATGTCATCAACCGACCATTCAATTTACTTTGTGGGTCAATGACAAATTACCACAGAAAGTTTGGTAACTCTATTCCGTTCAATTATGAAGTTATAGCAATTTAAATTTTTTTGGCGAGTAGTCAAACTTTGAGGCCTGGCTCCGCCCCTTCAACATATACGAAAACTCAGAATCCTTATCTCATTTTGTTCGCCCATCCCTTCTGAGCAATTTTACACAATTTTTGAGACGATCGTGCGAAAAATGATCGAGCAATCCAATCAGAGACGGACCCTAAAAACGGCAAAAAAGGCAAAAAATCGCCATTTCAACCCAAAATGGCCGACTTCCTGTTTGATATTGACCATGGTTGCAAGAGACTTTTCTGTGCGGACTGTTGAGTACTACAAGTATACCAAATTTCATAACTGTACGATAAACTAAGCTTTATGGAGAGGGGTTTTTTTCACTTTGTAGGGGGCGCTGTTCAGCCATTTTCTTTGCGATTTTTTTGGGACCTTTAAAATATCAAATTTTTCACCAGGCCTGACAAGTGTGCAAAATATTGTGAGTTTTGGGGTATGTTAAGGTCCCCAAAAAGCTGTTCAAAGGGGGCACGGAATAACAAAAAATAATAATAATCAGAGCAAAAACAAGAGGCCTTCGCAGCGCTTTCGCTGCTCGGGCCTAATCAGAGCAAAAACAAGAGGCCTTCGCAGCGCTTTCGCTGCTCGGGCCTAATTAAAGCTGCAAGCAGCGTCGTTCGGCCCTCGCAGCTCCGCGCCGCTCCGGCCTGGCCGGCAGCCAGGGGCACCAGGGCACGTCCCCGGAACAGAAACGTCGACCACCCCGACACATGAAACCGCTAACGGTCACCTCGTCTGCACCTCACCCTGACTCAGCATCCCCTCTGAGCCCACCATTATATTACACGTCTCACCACTAGGGCATACCCCATCTTTGCCACACTGGTGGTGTGATGACAGTGACCAACTTTAATGCTATTCTGACCATGTTTTTTAAAGTTATCGAAGGATAACGTTATCTAGGTGGCGCTGTGACCAACTACAGAAAAGTCCCATTGAGGTCAGCTTTGGTGACATTATATAACATTCACCAATCGTTTGTGCCTCACTGGCTAAAGGGCATGATTGTTCATTGCCATGTTCAGTCTCGGGCAAATTGGAGGCTGTTTGTGGAAGTTACAGTCAAACGTAAGGTCATGGTGTCATGGCAGCATTCGCCATTGCATCAAAGCCCCTCCCTTTCTGGAAATCTTTCAAGTCTGAATGGTCATTACAACATTATGAAGGCAGTGTATGACCTTAGTGTCATGTTCACTAAGTTACAGGTGACAAATATGGGCATTTCACCATAAAGCAATAGACTTCCTGTTGTCAGGGGGCGGGGCTTAGGTGATGTCAGCTGTCCACAATAATGTTGCCTTGAGATGTGGTCAGTGATCACACAGACAAAGTTTGAAATAGATCTGATTGTGCACATGGGAGTTATTAAGTCAAGTAATGTAATGGCGAAAGGTCAAACTTTGAGACTTAGCCACGCCCACACCTTTCAACTTTTGAAAAATCCGACGGTTGAATTTTTTCTCCTATGTCTTAAGAGTAAATAGCAGAAGTTTGAAGGCGATTGGTGAAAAGGGCAACGGAGCATCACTCTCCAAACAACGTGTGCCAAAACAACTAAATCGCGTACTTGGACCAAAATGCCCGACTTCCTGTGCGACTTTGCACTTGGCTCCAAGAGACTTTTTTGTAGGTCCGGAGACACCTCATTAGTGTACCAAATTTCGTAATCCTCAGTCAAAGAATGGCTAGGGGCTGACAGTTTTAATGGTCCTAGGGGGCGCTATTTCAGAAAAATGGCCACGCCCACAAATTTTAGCTGTCCATTTCTATTGGGGGTCAGACTAGGATCACTCACAACAAATTTCGAGGTGATATCTCGATAACTTAAGAAATGAGAGGCAAACGTATTTCCATGGCGTGATGGCGATTTTCGCCATGCTCCCAAAGCCCCGCCTTTTTTCAAAACCTTCCAGTACTGAAGACAAAGTAACCTCAACTTGTCTACTGCTGTTTGCCACAGAATCCTGGTGTTTGGGTAAAAGGAGTCCAGTAGGGAGCTGTGAAAAAAAGAGTGGCGTGGCGACAGGTCAAAGTTTGAGGCTTAGCCACGCCCACATCTTTCAACTTTTGAAAAATCCGACGGTTGAATTTTTTCCCCTATGTCTTAAGAGTATATAGCAGAAGTTTGAAGGAGATTGGTGAAAAGGGCGACGGAGCATCACTCTCCAAACAACGTGTGCGAAAACCACTAAATCGCGCACTTGGACCAAAATGGCCGACTTCCTGTGCGACTTTGCGCTTGGCTCCGAGAGACTTTTTTGTAGGTCCTGAGACACCACATTAGTGTACCAAATTTCGTAATCCTCAGTCAAAGCATAGCTTGGGGCTATTAGTTTAAATGGTCCTAGGGGGCGCTATTTAAGAAAATAGGCCACGCCCACTAAATTCAGATATCTATGTCGCTTGGGGGTCAGACTAGGATCACGCACCAGAAGTTTCGTAGCAATATCACGATAACTGAAGAAATGAGAGGCAAACATACTTCCACGGCGTGATGGCGATTTTCGCCATGCTCCTGAAGCCCCGCCTTTTTTTGAAACCTGCCAGTACTGGATACCAAGTGACCTCAAGTTGTCTACTGCTGTTTGCCAGAGATTCCTGCTGATTGGGTAAAAGGAGTCCAGTAGGGAGCTGTGAAAAAATGAGTGGCGTGGCGACAGGTCAAAGTTTGAGGCTTAGCCACGCCCACACCGTTAAACTTTTGAAAAATCCGACGGTTGAATTTTTTCCTCTTTGTCTTAAGAGTATATAGCAGACGTTTCAAGGAGATTGGTGAAAAGGGCGACGGAGCATCACTCTCCAAACAAGGTGTGCGAAAACCAGTAAATCGCGTACTTGGACCAAAATGGCCGACTTCCTGTGCGACTTTGCACTTGGGTCCAAGAGACTTTTTTGTAGGTCCTGAGACACCACATTAGTGTACCAAATTTCGTAATCTTCAGTCAAAGCATGGCTTGGGGCTGACAGTTTTAATGGTCCTAGGGGGCGCTATTTCAGAAAATAGGCCACGCCCACCGGATGTTCACATCAGATCTTTTGGGGGGCCAGACTAGGATCACTCACAAGAAGTTTCGTGATGATATCTTTAGAAATGACGAAATGGGAGGCAAACGTAAGGCCACGGCGGTACGCCTGACTTCGCCGCGCCGCCACAGCCCCGCCCTCTGCCGAAAACTCACATAATGTGACACCAAGCAACCCCCACTTGTCTTGAGTTACCAGCTACAAATTTGTGGTGATTTAGTGAAATGGGGCAATTTGGGACCTTTCACAGTAAAACTTAACCTTTTTGGTCCTGAGGGGGCGGGGCTTGTGTGATGTCATCATGCGACCATTCAATTTACTTTGTGAGGTGATGACGAATGACCACAGAAAGTTTGGTAACTCTATTCCATTCAGTTATGAAGTTATAGCAATTTAAAAAATTTTGGCGAGTAGTCAAACTTCGAGGCCTGGCCCCGCCCCTTCAGTATTTACGAAAAGTCAATTTTATTGTCTCATTTTGTTCGCCCATCTCTTCTGAGCAATTTTACAGAATTTTTGAGATGATCGTGCGAAAAATGATCGAGCAATCCAATCAGAAACGGACCCTAAAAACGGCAAAAACGGCAAAAAATCGCCATTTCAACCCAAAATGGCCGACTTCCTGTTTGATATTGACCATGGTTGCAAGAGACTTTTCTGTGCGGACTGTTGAGTACTACAAGTGTACCAAATTTCATAACTGTACGATAAACTAAGCTTTATGGAGAGGGTTTTTTTTCACTTTGTAGGGGGCGCTGTTCAGCCATTTTCTTTGCGATTTTTTTGGGACCTTTAAAATATCAAAATTTTCACCAGGCCTGACAAGTGTGCAAAATATTGTGAGTTTTGGGGTATGTTAAGGTCCCCAAAAAGCTGTTCAAAGGGGGCACGGAATAACAAAAAATAATTAAAGCTGCAAGCAGCGTCGTTCGGCCCTCGCAGCTCCGCGCCGCTCCGGCCTGGCCGGCAGCCCGGGGCACTAGGGCACGTCCACGGAACAGAAACGTCGACCACCCCGACACCAGAAACCGCAAACGATCACCTCGTCCGCACCTCACCCTGACTCAGCATCCCCTCTGAGGACACCATTATATTACACGTCTCACAACTAGGGCATACTCTACCTTTACGACTCTCGTGGATCTGATGACACAGACCAACTGTAATGCTTTTCTGACCACGTTGTTTGAAGTTATTGTAGGTTAAACTTATCTAGGGCCGCTGGAAAGCTTTCAGATCATGACAAATATGGGCATTTCACCATAAAACAATAGACTTCCTGTAGTAGAGGGCGGGACTTAGGGGATGTCAGCTGTCCACATTGGCATTGTCTTCAGATGTGGTCAGTGATCACACAGACAAAGTTTGATATAGATTAGATCATGCACATGGGAGTTATTAAGCCAAGAAATGTAATGGCGAAAGGTCAAAGTTTGAGGGTTAGCCACGCCCACACCTTTCAACTTTTGAAAAATCCGACGGTTGAATTTTTTCCCCTATGTCTTAAGAGGATATAGCAGGAGTTTGAAGGCAATTGGTGAAAAGGACGATGGGGCATAATACTCCAAACAATGTCTGCGAAAACCACTAAATTGAGTACTTGGACCAAAATGGCCGACTTCCTGTACGATTTTGCACTTGGCTCCAAGAGACTTTTTTTCCTGAGACAACACATTAGTGTACCAAATTTCGTAATCCTCAGTCAAAGCATGGCTTGGGGCTATTAGTTTAAAAGGTCCTAGGGGGCGCTATTTAAGGAAATAGGCCACGCCCACAAACTTCAGCTGTCTATTTCTCTTGGGGTCAGACTAGGATCACTCACCAGAAGTTTCGTAGTGATATCACGATAACTGAAGAAATGAGAGGCAAACGTATTTCCATGGCGTGATGGCGATTTTCGCCATGCTCCCAAAGCCCCGCCTTTTTTTGAAACCTGCCAGTACTGGAGACCAAGTGACCTCACGTTGTCTACTGCTATTTGCCAGAGATTCCTGCTGATTGGGTAAAAGGAGTCCAGTAGGGAGCTGTGAAAAAAAGAGTGGCGTGGCGACAGGTCAAAGTTTGAGGCTTAGCCACGCCCACACCTTTCAACTTTTGAAAAATGCGACGGTTGAATTTTTTCCCCTACGTCTTAAGAGTATATAGCAGAAGTGTGAAAGCGATTGGTGAAAAAAGCAACGGAGCATCACTCTCCAAACAACGTATACCAAAACATCTAAATCGCGTACTTGTACCAAAATGGCCGACTTCCTGTGCGACTTTGGACTTGGCTCCAAGAGACTTTTTTGTAGGTCCTGAGACTCCACATTAGTTTACCAAATTTCGTAATCCTCAGTCAAAGCATGGCTAGGGGCTGGCAGTTTTAATGGTCCTAGAGGGCGCTATTTCAGAAAATTGGCCACGCCCACAAATTTTAGCTGTCCATTTCTATTGGGGGTCAGACTAGGATCACTCACAACAAATTTCGAGGTGATATCTCGATAACTTAAGGAATGAGAGGCAAACGTATTTCCATGGCGTGATGGTGATTTTCGCCATGCTCCCAAAGCCCCGCCTTTTTTCAAAACCTGCCAGTACTGGAGACCAAGTAACCTCAAGTTGTCTACTGCTGTTTGCCACAGAATCCTGGTGTTTGGGTAAAAGGAGTCCAGTAGGGAGCTGTGAAAAAAAGAGTGGCGTGGCGACAGTTCAAAGTTTGAGGCTTAGCCACGCCCACACCTTTCAACTTTTGAAAAATCCGACGGTTGAATTTTTTCCCCTATGTCTTAAGAGTATATAGCAGAAGTTTGAAGGAGATTGGTGAAAAGGGCGACGGAGCATCACTCTCCAAACAACGTGTGCGAAAACAACTAAATCGCGCACTTGGACCAAAATGGCCGACTTCCTGTGCGACTTTGCACTTGGCTCCAAGAGACTTTTTTGTAGGTCCTGAGACACCACATTAGTGTACCAAATTTCGTAATCCTCAGTCAAAGCATGGCTTGGGGCTGACAGTTTTAATGGTCCTAGGGGGCGCTATTTCAGAAAATTGGCCACGCCCACCGGATGTTCACGTCAGATTTTTTGGGGGGCCAGACTAGGATCACTCACAAGAAGTTTCGTGACGACATCTTTAGAAATAAAGAAATGGGAGGCAAACGTAAGGCCACGGCGGTACGCCTTACTTCGCCGCGCCGCCACAGCCCCGCCCTCTGCCGAAAACTCCCATAAAGTGACGCCAAGCAACCCCCACTTGCCTTGAGTTACCAGCTCCAAATTTGTGGTGATTAAGTGAAATGGGGCAATTTGGGACCTTTCACAGTAAAACTTGACCTTTTTGGTCCTGAGGGGGCGGGGCTTGTGTGATGTCATCAACCGACCATTCAATTTACTTTGTGGGTCGATGACAAATGACCACACAAAGTTTGGTAACTCTATTCCATTCAATTATGAAGTTATAGCAATTTAAATTTTTTTGGCGAGTAGTCAAACTTTGAGGCCTGGCTCCGCCCCTTCAACATATACGAAAACTCAGAATCCTTATCTCATTTTGTTCGCCCATCCCTTCTGAGCAATTTTACACAATTTTTGAGACGATCGTGCGAAAAATGATCGAGCAATCCAATCAGAGACGGACCCTAAAAACGGCAAAAACGGCAAAAAATTGCCATTTCAACCCAAAATGGCCGACTTCCTGTTTGATATTGACCATGGTTGCAAGAGACTTTTCTGTGCGGACTGTTGAGTACTACAAGTGTACCAAATTTCATAACTGTACGATAAACTAAGCTTTATGGAGAGGGTTTTTTTTCACTTTGTAGGGGGCGCTGTTCAGCCATTTTCTTTGCGATTTTTTTGGGACCTTTAAAATATCAAATTTTTCACCAGGCCTGACAAGTGTGCAAAATATTGTGAGTTTTGGGGTATGTTAAGGTCCCCAAAAAGCTGTTCAAAGGGGGCACGGAATAACAAAAAATAATAATTAAAGCTGCAAGCAGCGTCGTTCGGCCCTCGCAGCGAAGATGCTCACCCTCCTTCCGCACCCCCTCCGTTCCATCCCCGACGCTCTCCAAACCCAGCTGCCCGCCGCTCCATCCTGGTCGGCAGCCCGGGGCACCAGGGCACGTCCACGGACTGAAACGTCCACCACCCCGACACCAAGAAAAGCTAACAGTCACCTCGTCCACACCGCACCCTGAATCAGCATCCCCTCCGAGCCTACCATTATATTACATGTCTCACCACTAGGGCATACTTTATCTTAAGCACACTGTTGGTGTGATGACACAGACCAACTTTAGTGCTTTTCTGCCCATATTTATTAAAGTTATTGAAAGTTAAAATTATCTAGGGGGCGCTGTGATCAACTACAGAAAAATCCCATTGAGGTCAGCTTTGGTTGACAAAGACAGTTTTCTGTTATTTTGGCATCAAACGGACATTGTGTGTGTTATCTAAAGCCAGTGAGCTGAAAGGGGCGGAGCTACAGGGATTTGAACCAACAACCACATCAATGTGTTTGGTGCAGTCACGTGATGTCACAAGCCAAGTATAATGCCATTCTGACTTTGACTTTAGAAGTTAATAAAGTTTGAACCCATCTAGGGGGCGTTGTGACCATTTACAAGTAAATGCCATAGAGGTCATCTTTGGTAATCAAAGACGGTTTTCTGTTAATTTGGAATCAATCAAACGTTGCATGGGTCATCTAGAGACACAAAGCTGTAAGTGGGTGGAGTTAAAGTGAATTGAACAAGTGATCACATACATGTGTTGATTGCAGATGTGTGATGACTCCCACAATGTTTGATGTAGTTTGGAGCTTTTTTGCAGAAGTTACAAAGGTTTTTTGTATCTAGGGGGTGCTGTCCCAAATTTAAGAATTATTCCATGAAGAAGTTTGTAGGTTGATGACAGTCATTTGTGTGCAGTTTGGTGTGAATTGCATCATGCATGTGTTATTCAGGGCCTAATATCTGTCAGGGGGCGGAGCTAAAGCAATATCAACAACTTACCACAGGATTGTGGTGGGTGCCATTGTGTGAGTACACATAGCAAGTTTGGTGCAGTTACGACCTCGTCTGTAGGAGTTATTACAGTTTTAATGGTGTGTAGGGGGCGCTGTGGTGACATTACACAACGTTCACCAACCGTGTGTGCCTCGTTGAATAAAGGGCATGATTGTTGATTGCCATGTTCAGTCTCGGGCAGATCGGAGGTTGTTAGTGGAAGTTACAGTCAAACGTAAGGTCACGGCGTCACGCCAGAATTCGCCGTGGCATCAAAGCCCTTCCCTTTCTGAAAAGCTATCAGATCTGAATGGTCATTACAACATCATGAAGACAGTGGATGACCTTAGTGTCATGTTGACTAAAGTAGAGGGGACAAATATGGGCATTTCACCATAAAAAAATAGACTTCCTGTAGTCAGGGGGCGGGGCATAGGTGATGTCAGCTGTCCACATTGTCTTTGTCTTGAGATGTGGTCAGTGATCACACAGACAAAGTTTGAATTAGATCTGATCATGCACATGGGAGTTATTAAGTCAAGTAATGTCATGGCGAAAGGTCAAAGTTTGAGGCTTAGCCACGCCCACACCTTTATACTTATTTAAAATCCGACGGTTGAATTTTTTCCCCTTTGACTTAAAAGTACATAGCATAAGTTTGAAGGTGATCGGTGTAAAGGGCAACGGGCCATCAATGTCCAAACAACGTGTGCGAAAACCACTAAATCGAGTACTTGGACCAAAATGGCCGACCTCCTGTGCGAAATTGCGCTTGGCTCCAAGAGACTTTTTTGTAGGGCCAGAGACCCTACATGAGTGTACCAATTTTCGTAATCCTCAGTCAAACCTTGTCTTGGGGCTGACAGTTTTAATGGTCCTAGGGGGCGCTATTTCAGAATATAGGCCACGCCCACAAATCTCAGATGCCCATTTCTATTGGGGGTCAGACTAGGATCACTCACCAGACATTTTGTGGCGATGTCACGATAATTGAAGAAATGAGAGGCAAACGTATTGCCATGGCGTGATGGCGAATTTCGCCATGCTCCCAAAGCCCCGCCTTTTTTCAAAACCTGCCAGTACTGTAGACCAAGTGACCTCAACTTGTCAGCTGCTATTTACCAGAGATTCCAGGTGATTGGGTAAAAGGAGTCCAATAGGGAGCTGTGAAAAAAAGAGTGGCGTGGCGAAAGGTCAAAGTTTGAGGCTTAGCCACGCCCACACCTTTCAACTTTTGAAAAATCCGACGGTTGAATTTTTTCCCCTATGTCTTAACAGTATAAAGCAGAAGTTTGAAGGAGATCGGTGAAAAGGGCGACGGAGCATCACTCTCCAAACAACGTGTGCGAAAACCACTAAATCGCGTACTTGGACCAAAATGGCCGACTTCCTGTGCGACTTTGCACTTGGCTCCAAGAGACTTTTTTGTAGGTCCTGAGACACCACATTAGTGTACCAAATTTCGTAATCCTCAGTCAAAGCATGGCTTGGGGCTGACAGTTTTAATGGTCCTAGGGGGCGCTATTTCAGAAAATTGGCCACGCCCACCGGATGTTCACGTCAGATTTTTTGGGGGGCCAGACTAGGATCACTCACAAGAAGTTTCGTGACGACATCTTTAGAAATAAAGAAATGGGAGGCAAACGTAATGCCACGGCGGTACGCCTTACTTCGCCGCGCCGCCACAGCCCCGCCCTCTGCCGAAAACTCCCATAAAGTGACGCCAAGCAACCCCCACTTGCCTTGAGTTACCAGCTCCAAATTTGTGGTGATTAAGTGAAATGGGGCAATTTGGGACCTTTCACAGTAAAACTTGACCTTTTTGGTCCTGAGGGGGCGGGGCTTGTGTGATGTCATCAACCGACCATTCAATTTACTTTGTGGGTCGATGACAAATGACCACAGAAAGTTTGGTAACTCTATTCCATTCAATTATGAAGTTATAGCAATTTAAATTTTTTTGGCGAGTAGTCAAACTTTGAGGCCTGGCTCCGCCCCTTCAACATATACGAAAACTCAGAATCCTTATCTCATTTTGTTCGCCCATCCCTTCTGAGCAATTTTACACAATTTTTGAGACGATCGTGCGAAAAATGATCGAGCAATCCAATCAGAGACGGACCCTAAAAACGGCAAAAACGGCAAAAAATCGCCATTTCAACCCAAAATGGCCGACTTCCTGTTTGATATTGACCATGGTTGCAAGAGACTTTTCTGTGCGGACTGTTGAGTACTACAAGTGTACCAAATTTCATAACTGTACGATAAACTAAGCTTTATGGAGAGGGTTTTTTTTCACTTTGTAGGGGGCGCTCTTCAGCCATTTTCTTTGCGATTTTTTTGGGACCTTTAAAATATCAAAATTTTCACCAGGCCTGACAAGTGTGCAAAATATTGTGAGTTTTGGGGTATGTTAAGGTCCCCAAAAAGCTGTTCAAAGGGGGCACGGAATAACAAAAAATAATTAAAGCTGCAAGCAGCGTCGTTCGGCCCTCGCAGCTCCGCGCCGCTCCGGCCTGGCCGGCAGCCCGGGGCACCAGGGCACGTCTGGCAGAACAGAAACGTCAACCACCCCGACACCAGAAACCGCAAATGGCCTCCTCGTCCGCACCTCACCCTGACTCAGCATCCCCTCTGAGCTCACCATTAAATTGAATTGTAAGGTTACGGCGTTACGCCAGAATTCGCCATGGCATCAAAGCCCCTCCCTATCTGGAAAGCTATCAGATCTGAATGGTCATTACAGCATCATGAAGACCGTGCATGACCTTCGTGTCATGTTGACTAAATTAGAGGGGACAAATATGGGCATTTCAGCATAAAACAATAGACTTCCTGTATTCAGGGGGCGGGGCTTAGGTGATGTCAGCTGTCCACATTGTCATTGTTTAAAGATATGGTCAATGATCACACAGACAAAGTTCGAAAAAGATCTGATCATGCACATGGGAGTTATTAAGTCAAGTAAAGTAATGGCGAAAGGTCAAAGTTTGAGACTTAGCCACGCCCACACCTTTCAACTTTTGAAAAATCCGACGGTTGAATTTTTTCTCCTATGTCTTAAGAGTAAATAGCAGAAGTTTGAAGGCGATTGGTGAAAAGGGCAACGGAGCATCACTCTCCAAACAACGTGTGCCAAAACAACTAAATCGCGTACTTGGACCAAAATGCCCGACTTCCTGTGCGACTTTGCACTTGGCTCCAAGAGACTTTTTTGTAGGTCCGGAGACACCTCATTAGTGTACCAAATTTCGTAATCCTCAGTCAAAGAATGGCTAGGGGCTGACAGTTTTAATGGTCCTAGGGGGCGCTATTTCAGAAAAATGGCCACGCCCACAAATTTTAGCTGTCCATTTCTATTGGGGGTCAGACTAGGATCACTCACAACAAATTTCGAGGTGATATCTCGATAACTTAAGAAATGAGAGGCAAACGTATTTCCATGGCGTGATGGCGATTTTCGCCATGCTCCCAAAGCCCCGCCTTTTTTCAAAACCTTCCAGTACTGGAGACAAAGTAACCTCAACTTGTCTACTGCTGTTTGCCACAGAATCCTGGTGTTTGGGTAAAAGGAGTCCAGTAGGGAGCTGTGAAAAAAAGAGTGGCGTGGCGACAGGTCAAAGTTTGAGGCTTAGCCACGCCCACATCTTTCAACTTTTGAAAAATCCGACGGTTGAATTTTTTCCCCTATGTCTTAAGAGTATATAGCAGAAGTTTGAAGGAGATTGGTGAAAAGGGCGACGGAGCATCACTCTCCAAACAACGTGTGCGAAAACCACTAAATCGCGCACTTGGACCAAAATGGCCGACTTCCTGTGCGACTTTGCGCTTGGCTCCAAGAGACTTTTTTGTAGGTCCTGAGACACCACATTAGTGTACCAAATTTCGTAATCCTCAGTCAAAGCATAGCTTGGGGCTATTAGTTTAAATGGTCCTAGGGGGCGCTATTTAAGAAAATAGGCCACGCCCACTAAATTCAGATATCTATGTCGCTTGGGGGTCAGACTAGGATCACACACCAGAAGTTTCGTAGCAATATCACGATAACTGAAGAAATGAGAGGCAAACATACTTCCACGGCGTGATGGCGATTTTCGCCATGCTCCTGAAGCCCCGCCTTTTTTTGAAACCTGCCAGTACTGGATACCAAGTGACCTCAAGTTGTCTACTGCTGTTTGCCAGAGATTCCTGCTGATTGGGTAAAAGGAGTCCAGTAGGGAGCTGTGAAAAAATGAGTGGCGTGGCGACAGGTCAAAGTTTGAGGCTTAGCCACGCCCACACCGTTAAACTTTTGAAAAATCCGACGGTTGAATTTTTTCCTCTTTGTCTTAAGAGTATATAGCAGACGTTTCAAGGAGATTGGTGAAAAGGGCGACGGAGCATCACTCTCCAAACAAGGTGTGCGAAAACCAGTAAATCGCGTACTTGGACCAAAATGGCCGACTTCCTGTGCGACTTTGCACTTGGGTCCAAGAGACTTTTTTGTAGGTCCTGAGACACCACATTAGTGTACCAAATTTCGTAATCTTCAGTCAAAGCATGGCTTGGGGCTGACAGTTTTAATGGTCCTAGGGGGCGCTATTTCAGAAAATAGGCCACGCCCACCGGATATTGACATCAGATCTTTTGGGGGGCCGGACTAGGATCACTCACAAGAAGTTTCGTGACGATATCTTTGGAAATGACGAAATGGGAGGCAAACGTAAGGCCAAGGCGGTACGCCTGAATTCGCCGCGCCGCCACAGCCCCGCCCTCTGCCGAAAACTCCCATAAAGTGACGCCAAGCAACCCCCACTTGTCTTGAGTTACCAGCTACAATTTTGTGGTGATTAAGTGAAATGGGGCAATTTGGGACCTTTCACAGTAAAACTTGATCTTTTTGGTCCTGAGGGGGCGGGGCTTGTGTGATGTCATCATCCGACCATTCAATTTACTTTGTGGGGGGATGACGAATGACCACAGAAAGTTTAGTAACTCTATTCCATTCAGTTATGAAGTTATAGCAATTTAAATATTTTTGGCGAGTAGTCAAACTTCGAGGCCTGGCTCCGCCCCTTCAACATATACGAAAACTCAGAATCCTTATCTCATTTTGTTCGCCCATCCCTTCTGAGCAATTTTACACAATTTTTGAGACGATCGTGCGAAAAATGATCGAGCAATCCAATCAGAAACGGACCCTAAAAACGGCAAAAACGGCAAAAAATCGCCATTTCAACCCAAAATGGCCGACTTCCTGTTTGATATTGACCATGGTTGCAAGAGACTTTTCTGTGCGGACTGTTGAGTACTACAAGTGTACCAAATTTCATAACTGTACGATAAACTAAGCTTTATGGAGAGGGTTTTTTTTCACTTTGTAGGGGGCGCTGTTCAGCCATTTTCTTTGCGATTTTTTTGGGACCTTTAAAATATCAAATTTTTCACCAGGCCTGACAAGTGTGCAAAATATTGTGAGTTTTGGGGTATGTTAAGGTCCCCAAAAAGCTGGTCAAAGGGGGCACGGAATAACAAAAAATAATAATAATCAGAGCAAAAACAAGAGGCCTTCGCAGCGCTTTCGCTGCTCGGGCCTAATTAAAGCTGCAAGCAGCGTCGTTCGGCCCTCGCAGCTCCGCGCCGCTCCGGTCTGCCGTCGCACCAGTGCACGTCTGACAGAACAGAAACGTCAACCACCCCGACACCAGAAACCGCGAATGGCCTCCTAGTCTGCACCTCACCCTGACTCAGCATCCCCTCTGAGCTCACCATTAAATTGAATATTAAGATTACGGCGTTACGCCAGAATTCGCCATGGCATCAAAGCCCCTCCCTTTCTGGAAAGCTATCAGATCTGAATGGTCATTACAGCATCATGAAGACAGTGCATGACCTTAGGGTCATGTTGACTAAATTAGAGGGGACAAATATGGGCATTTCAGCATAAAAAATAAATTCCTGTAGTCAGGGGGCGGGGCTTAGGTGATGTCAGCTGTCCACATTGTCATTGTTTACAGATATGGTCAATGATCACACAGACAAAGTTCGAAAAAGATCTGATCATGCACATGGGAGTTATTAAGTCAAGTAAAGTAATGGCGAAAGGTCAACGTTTGAGGCTTAGCCACGCCCACACCTTTCAACTTTTGAAAAATCCGACGGTTGAATTTTTTCCCCTATGTCTTAAGAGTGTATTGCAGAAGTTTGAAGGTGATTGGTGAAAAGGGCGACGGAGCATCACTCTCCAAACAATGTGTGCGAAAACCACTAAATCACGTACTTGCACCAAAATGGCCGACTTCCTGTGCGACTTTACGCTTGGCTCCAAGAGACTTTTTTGTAGGTCCTGAGACCCCACATTAGTGTACCAAATTTCGTAATCCTCAGTCAAAGCATGGCTTGGGGCTGAAAGTTTTAATGGCTCTAGGGGGCGCTATTTAAGAATATAGGCCACGCCCACAAACTTCAGCTGTCTATTTCTCTTGGAGCTCAGACTAGGATCACTCACCAGAAGTTTCGTAGCAATATCACGATAACTGAAGAAATGAGACAAACGTATTTCCATGGCGTGATGGCGATTTTCGCCATGGTCCCAAAGCCCCGCCTTTTTTCAAAACCTGCCAGTACTGGAGACCAAGTAACCTCAACTTGTCTACTGCTGTTTGCCACAGAATCCTGGTGATTGGGTAAAAGGAGTCCAGTAGGGAGCTGTGAAAAAAAGAGTAGCGTGGCGACAGGTCAAAGTTTGAGGCTTAGCCACGCCCACACCTTTCAACTTTTGAAAAATCCGACGGTTAAATTTTTTCCCCTATGTCTTAAGGGTATATAGCAGAAGTTTGAAGGAGATTGGTGAAAAGGGCGACGGAGCATCACTCTCCAAACAACGTGTGCGAAAACCACTAAATCGCGTACTTGATCCAAAATGGCCGACTTCCTGTGCGACTTTGAACTTGACTCCAAGAGACTTTTTTGTAGGTCCTGAGACACCACATTAGTGTACCAAATTTCGTAATCCTCAGTCAAAGCATGGCTTGGGGCTAATAGTTTAAATGGTCCTAGGGGGCGCTATTTCAAAACATAGGCCACGCCCACAAAATTCAGCTGTCTATTTCTCTTGGAGCTCAGACTAGGATCACTCACCAGAAGTTTCGTAGCAATATCACGATAACTGAAGAAATGAGAGACAAACGTATTTCCATGGCGTGATGGCGATTTTCGCCATGGTCCCAAAGCCCCGCCTTTTTTCAAAACCTGCCAGTACTGGAGACCAAGTAACCTCAACTTGTCTACTGCTGTTTGCCACAGAATCCTGGTGATTGGGTAAAAGGAGTCCAGTAGGGAGCTGTGAAAAAAAGAGTAGCGTGGCGACAGGTCAAAGTTTGAGGCTTAGCCACGCCCACACCTTTCAACTTTTGAAAAATCCGACGGTTGAATTTTTTCCCCTATGTCTTAAGGGTATATAGCAGAAGTTTGAAGGAGATTGGTGAAAAGGGCGACGGAGCATCACTCTCCAAACAACGTGTGCGAAAACCACTAAATCGCGTACTTGATCCAAAATGGCCGACTTCCTGTGCGACTTTGAACTTGACTCCAAGAGACTTTTTTGTAGGTCCTGAGACACCACATTAGTGTACCAAATTTCGTAATCCTCAGTCAAAGCATGGCTTGGGGCTAATAGTTTTAATGGTCCTAGGGGGCGCTATTTCAGAAAATAGGCCACGCCCACCAGATGTTCACATCAGATCTTTTGGGGGGCCGGACTAGGATCACTCACAAGAAGTTTCGTGACGATATCTTTGGAAATGACGAAATGGGAGGCAAACGTAAGGCCAAGGCGGTACGCCTGAATTCGCCGCGCCACCACAGCCCCGCCCTCTGCCGAAAACTCCCATAAAGTGACGCCAAGCAACCCCCACTTGTCTTGAGTTACCAGCTACAAATTTGTGGTGATTAAGTGAAATGGGGCAATTTGGGACCTTTCACAGTAAAACTTGATCTTTTTGGTCCTGAGGGGGCGGGGCTTGTGTGATGTCATCATCCGACCTTTCAATTTACTTTGTGGGTGGATGACGAATGACCACAGAAAGTTTGGTAACTCTATTCCATTCAGTTATGAAGTTATAGCAATTTAAATATTTTTGGCGAGTAGTCAAACTTCGAGGCCTGGCTCCGCCCCTTCAACATATACGAAAACTCAGAATCCTTATCTCATTTTGTTCGCCCATCCCTTCTGAGCAATTTTACACAATTTTTGAGACGATCGTGCGAAAAATGATCGAGCAATCCAATCAGAAACGGACCCTAAAAACGGCAAAAACGGCAAAAAATCGCCATTTCAACCCAAAATGGCCGACTTCCTGTTTGATATTGACCATGGTTGCAAGAGACTTTTCTGTGCGGACTGTTGAGTACTACAAGTGTACCAAATTTCATAACTGTACGATAAACTAAGCTTTATGGAGAGGGGTTTTTTTCACTTTGTAGGGGGCGCTGTTCAGCCATTTTCTTTGCGATTTTTTTGGGACCTTTAAAATATCAAATTTTTCACCAGGCCTGACAAGTGTGCAAAATATTGTGAGTTTTGGGGTATGTTAAGGTCCCCAAAAAGCTGTTCAAAGGGGGCACGGAATAACAAAAAATAATAATAATCAGAGCAAAAACAAGAGGCCTTCGCAGCGCTTTCGCTGCTCGGGCCTAATTAAAGCTGCAAGCAGCGTCGTTCGGCCCTCGCAGCTCCGCGCCGCTCCGGTCTGGACGGCAGCCCGGGGCACCAGTGCACGTCTGACAGAACAGAAACGTCAACCACCCCGACACCAGAAACCGCGAATGGCCTCCTAGTCTGCACCTCACCCTGACTCAGCATCCCCTCTGAGCTCACCATTAAATTGAATATTAAGATTACGGCGTTACGCCAGAATTCGCCATGGCATCAAAGCCCCTCCCTTTCTGGAAAGCTATCAGATCTGAATGGTCATTACAGCATCATGAAGACAGTGCATGACCTTAGGGTCATGTTGACTAAATTAGAGGGGACAAATATGGGCATTTCAGCATAAAAAATAAATTCCTGTAGTCAGGGGGCGGGGCTTAGGTGATGTCAGCTGTCCACATTGTCATTGTTTACAGATATGGTCAATGATCACACAGACAAAGTTCGAAAAAGATCTGATCATGCACATGGGAGTTATTAAGTCAAGTAAAGTAATGGCGAAAGGTCAACGTTTGAGGCTTAGCCACGCCCACACCTTTCAACTTTTGAAAAATCCGACGGTTGAATTTTTTCCCCTATGTCTTAAGAGTGTATTGCAGAAGTTTGAAGGTGATTGGTGAAAAGGGCGACGGAGCATCACTCTCCAAACAATGTGTGCGAAAACCACTAAATCACGTACTTGCACCAAAATGGCCGACTTCCTGTGCGACTTTACGCTTGGCTCCAAGAGACTTTTTTGTAGGTCCTGAGACCCCACATTAGTGTACCAAATTTCGTAATCCTCAGTCAAAGCATGGCTTGGGGCTGAAAGTTTTAATGGCTCTAGGGGGCGCTATTTAAGAATATAGGCCACGCCCACAAACTTCAGCTGTCTATTTCTCTTGGAGCTCAGACTAGGATCACTCACCAGAAGTTTCGTAGCAATATCACGATAACTGAAGAAATGAGACAAACGTATTTCCATGGCGTGATGGCGATTTTCGCCATGGTCCCAAAGCCCCGCCTTTTTTCAAAACCTGCCAGTACTGGAGACCAAGTAACCTCAACTTGTCTACTGCTGTTTGCCACAGAATCCTGGTGATTGGGTAAAAGGAGTCCAGTAGGGAGCTGTGAAAAAAAGAGTAGCGTGGCGACAGGTCAAAGTTTGAGGCTTAGCCACGCCCACACCTTTCAACTTTTGAAAAATCCGACGGTTAAATTTTTTCCCCTATGTCTTAAGGGTATATAGCAGAAGTTTGAAGGAGATTGGTGAAAAGGGCGACGGAGCATCACTCTCCAAACAACGTGTGCGAAAACCACTAAATCGCGTACTTGATCCAAAATGGCCGACTTCCTGTGCGACTTTGAACTTGACTCCAAGAGACTTTTTTGTAGGTCCTGAGACACCACATTAGTGTACCAAATTTCGTAATCCTCAGTCAAAGCATGGCTTGGGGCTAATAGTTTAAATGGTCCTAGGGGGCGCTATTTCAAAACATAGGCCACGCCCACAAAATTCAGCTGTCTATTTCTCTTGGAGCTCAGACTAGGATCACTCACCAGAAGTTTCGTAGCAATATCACGATAACTGAAGAAATGAGAGACAAACGTATTTCCATGGCGTGATGGCGATTTTCGCCATGGTCCCAAAGCCCCGCCTTTTTTCAAAACCTGCCAGTACTGGAGACCAAGTAACCTCAACTTGTCTACTGCTGTTTGCCACAGAATCCTGGTGATTGGGTAAAAGGAGTCCAGTAGGGAGCTGTGAAAAAAAGAGTAGCGTGGCGACAGGTCAAAGTTTGAGGCTTAGCCACGCCCACACCTTTCAACTTTTGAAAAATCCGACGGTTGAATTTTTTCCCCTATGTCTTAAGGGTATATAGCAGAAGTTTGAAGGAGATTGGTGAAAAGGGCGACGGAGCATCACTCTCCAAACAACGTGTGCGAAAACCACTAAATCGCGTACTTGATCCAAAATGGCCGACTTCCTGTGCGACTTTGAACTTGACTCCAAGAGACTTTTTTGTAGGTCCTGAGACACCACATTAGTGTACCAAATTTCGTAATCCTCAGTCAAAGCATGGCTTGGGGCTAATAGTTTTAATGGTCCTAGGGGGCGCTATTTCAGAAAATAGGCCACGCCCACCAGATGTTCACATCAGATCTTTTGGGGGGCCGGACTAGGATCACTCACAAGAAGTTTCGTGACGATATCTTTGGAAATGACGAAATGGGAGGCAAACGTAAGGCCAAGGCGGTACGCCTGAATTCGCCGCGCCACCACAGCCCCGCCCTCTGCCGAAAACTCCCATAAAGTGACGCCAAGCAACCCCCACTTGTCTTGAGTTACCAGCTACAAATTTGTGGTGATTAAGTGAAATGGGGCAATTTGGGACCTTTCACAGTAAAACTTGATCTTTTTGGTCCTGAGGGGGCGGGGCTTGTGTGATGTCATCATCCGACCTTTCAATTTACTTTGTGGGTGGATGACGAATGACCACAGAAAGTTTGGTAACTCTATTCCATTCAGTTATGAAGTTATAGCAATTTAAATATTTTTGGCGAGTAGTCAAACTTCGAGGCCTGGCTCCGCCCCTTCAACATATACGAAAACTCAGAATCCTTATCTCATTTTGTTCGCCCATCCCTTCTGAGCAATTTTACACAATTTTTGAGACGATCGTGCGAAAAATGATCGAGCAATCCAATCAGAAACGGACCCTAAAAACGGCAAAAACGGCAAAAAATCGCCATTTCAACCCAAAATGGCCGACTTCCTGTTTGATATTGACCATGGTTGCAAGAGACTTTTCTGTGCGGACTGTTGAGTACTACAAGTGTACCAAATTTCATAACTGTACGATAAACTAAGCTTTATGGAGAGGGGTTTTTTTCACTTTGTAGGGGGCGCTGTTCAGCCATTTTCTTTGCGATTTTTTTGGGACCTTTAAAATATCAAATTTTTCACCAGGCCTGACAAGTGTGCAAAATATTGTGAGTTTTGGGGTATGTTAAGGTCCCCAAAAAGCTGTTCAAAGGGGGCACGGAATAACAAAAAATAATAATAATCAGAGCAAAAACAAGAGGCCTTCGCAGCGCTTTCGCTGCTCGGGCCTAATTAAAGCTGCAAGCAGCGTCGTTCGGCCCTCGCAGCTCCGCGCCGCTCCGGTCTGGACGGCAGCCCGGGGCACCAGTGCACGTCTGACAGAACAGAAACGTCAACCACCCCGACACCAGAAACCGCGAATGGCCTCCTAGTCTGCACCTCACCCTGACTCAGCATCCCCTCTGAGCTCACCATTAAATTGAATATTAAGATTACGGCGTTACGCCAGAATTCGCCATGGCATCAAAGCCCCTCCCTTTCTGGAAAGCTATCAGATCTGAATGGTCATTACAGCATCATGAAGACAGTGCATGACCTTAGGGTCATGTTGACTAAATTAGAGGGGACAAATATGGGCATTTCAGCATAAAAAATAAATTCCTGTAGTCAGGGGGCGGGGCTTAGGTGATGTCAGCTGTCCACATTGTCATTGTTTACAGATATGGTCAATGATCACACAGACAAAGTTCGAAAAAGATCTGATCATGCACATGGGAGTTATTAAGTCAAGTAAAGTAATGGCGAAAGGTCAACGTTTGAGGCTTAGCCACGCCCACACCTTTCAACTTTTGAAAAATCCGACGGTTGAATTTTTTCCCCTATGTCTTAAGAGTGTATTGCAGAAGTTTGAAGGTGATTGGTGAAAAGGGCGACGGAGCATCACTCTCCAAACAATGTGTGCGAAAACCACTAAATCACGTACTTGCACCAAAATGGCCGACTTCCTGTGCGACTTTACGCTTGGCTCCAAGAGACTTTTTTGTAGGTCCTGAGACCCCACATTAGTGTACCAAATTTCGTAATCCTCAGTCAAAGCATGGCTTGGGGCTGAAAGTTTTAATGGCTCTAGGGGGCGCTATTTAAGAATATAGGCCACGCCCACAAACTTCAGCTGTCTATTTCTCTTGGAGCTCAGACTAGGATCACTCACCAGAAGTTTCGTAGCAATATCACGATAACTGAAGAAATGAGACAAACGTATTTCCATGGCGTGATGGCGATTTTCGCCATGGTCCCAAAGCCCCGCCTTTTTTCAAAACCTGCCAGTACTGGAGACCAAGTAACCTCAACTTGTCTACTGCTGTTTGCCACAGAATCCTGGTGATTGGGTAAAAGGAGTCCAGTAGGGAGCTGTGAAAAAAAGAGTAGCGTGGCGACAGGTCAAAGTTTGAGGCTTAGCCACGCCCACACCTTTCAACTTTTGAAAAATCCGACGGTTAAATTTTTTCCCCTATGTCTTAAGGGTATATAGCAGAAGTTTGAAGGAGATTGGTGAAAAGGGCGACGGAGCATCACTCTCCAAACAACGTGTGCGAAAACCACTAAATCGCGTACTTGATCCAAAATGGCCGACTTCCTGTGCGACTTTGAACTTGACTCCAAGAGACTTTTTTGTAGGTCCTGAGACACCACATTAGTGTACCAAATTTCGTAATCCTCAGTCAAAGCATGGCTTGGGGCTAATAGTTTAAATGGTCCTAGGGGGCGCTATTTCAAAACATAGGCCACGCCCACAAAATTCAGCTGTCTATTTCTCTTGGAGCTCAGACTAGGATCACTCACCAGAAGTTTCGTAGCAATATCACGATAACTGAAGAAATGAGAGACAAACGTATTTCCATGGCGTGATGGCGATTTTCGCCATGGTCCCAAAGCCCCGCCTTTTTTCAAAACCTGCCAGTACTGGAGACCAAGTAACCTCAACTTGTCTACTGCTGTTTGCCACAGAATCCTGGTGATTGGGTAAAAGGAGTCCAGTAGGGAGCTGTGAAAAAAAGAGTAGCGTGGCGACAGGTCAAAGTTTGAGGCTTAGCCACGCCCACACCTTTCAACTTTTGAAAAATCCGACGGTTGAATTTTTTCCCCTATGTCTTAAGGGTATATAGCAGAAGTTTGAAGGAGATTGGTGAAAAGGGCGACGGAGCATCACTCTCCAAACAACGTGTGCGAAAACCACTAAATCGCGTACTTGATCCAAAATGGCCGACTTCCTGTGCGACTTTGAACTTGACTCCAAGAGACTTTTTTGTAGGTCCTGAGACACCACATTAGTGTACCAAATTTCGTAATCCTCAGTCAAAGCATGGCTTGGGGCTAATAGTTTTAATGGTCCTAGGGGGCGCTATTTCAGAAAATAGGCCACGCCCACCAGATGTTCACATCAGATCTTTTGGGGGGCCGGACTAGGATCACTCACAAGAAGTTTCGTGACGATATCTTTGGAAATGACGAAATGGGAGGCAAACGTAAGGCCAAGGCGGTACGCCTGAATTCGCCGCGCCACCACAGCCCCGCCCTCTGCCGAAAACTCCCATAAAGTGACGCCAAGCAACCCCCACTTGTCTTGAGTTACCAGCTACAAATTTGTGGTGATTAAGTGAAATGGGGCAATTTGGGACCTTTCACAGTAAAACTTGATCTTTTTGGTCCTGAGGGGGCGGGGCTTGTGTGATGTCATCATCCGACCTTTCAATTTACTTTGTGGGTGGATGACGAATGACCACAGAAAGTTTGGTAACTCTATTCCATTCAGTTATGAAGTTATAGCAATTTAAATATTTTTGGCGAGTAGTCAAACTTCGAGGCCTGGCTCCGCCCCTTCAACATATACGAAAACTCAGAATCCTTATCTCATTTTGTTCGCCCATCCCTTCTGAGCAATTTTACACAATTTTTGAGACGATCGTGCGAAAAATGATCGAGCAATCCAATCAGAAACGGACCCTAAAAACGGCAAAAACGGCAAAAAATCGCCATTTCAACCCAAAATGGCCGACTTCCTGTTTGATATTGACCATGGTTGCAAGAGACTTTTCTGTGCGGACTGTTGAGTACTACAAGTGTACCAAATTTCATAACTGTACGATAAACTAAGCTTTATGGAGAGGGGTTTTTTTCACTTTGTAGGGGGCGCTGTTCAGCCATTTTCTTTGCGATTTTTTTGGGACCTTTAAAATATCAAATTTTTCACCAGGCCTGACAAGTGTGCAAAATATTGTGAGTTTTGGGGTATGTTAAGGTCCCCAAAAAGCTGTTCAAAGGGGGCACGGAATAACAAAAAATAATTAAAGCTGCAAGCAGCGTCGTTCGGCCCTCGCAGCTCCGCGCCGCTCCGGTCTGCCGTCGCACCAGTGCACGTCTGACAGAACAGAAACGTCAACCACCCCGACACCAGAAACCGCGAATGGCCTCCTAGTCTGCACCTCACCCTGACTCAGCATCCCCTCTGAGCTCACCATTAAATTGAATATTAAGATTACGGCGTTACGCCAGAATTCGCCATGGCATCAAAGCCCCTCCCTTTCTGGAAAGCTATCAGATCTGAATGGTCATTACAGCATCATGAAGACAGTGCATGACCTTAGGGTCATGTTGACTAAATTAGAGGGGACAAATATGGGCATTTCAGCATAAAAAATAAATTCCTGTAGTCAGGGGGCGGGGCTTAGGTGATGTCAGCTGTCCACATTGTCATTGTTTACAGATATGGTCAATGATCACACAGACAAAGTTCGAAAAAGATCTGATCATGCACATGGGAGTTATTAAGTCAAGTAAAGTAATGGCGAAAGGTCAACGTTTGAGGCTTAGCCACGCCCACACCTTTCAACTTTTGAAAAATCCGACGGTTGAATTTTTTCCCCTATGTCTTAAGAGTGTATTGCAGAAGTTTGAAGGTGATTGGTGAAAAGGGCGACGGAGCATCACTCTCCAAACAATGTGTGCGAAAACCACTAAATCACGTACTTGCACCAAAATGGCCGACTTCCTGTGCGACTTTACGCTTGGCTCCAAGAGACTTTTTTGTAGGTCCTGAGACCCCACATTAGTGTACCAAATTTCGTAATCCTCAGTCAAAGCATGGCTTGGGGCTGAAAGTTTTAATGGCTCTAGGGGGCGCTATTTAAGAATATAGGCCACGCCCACAAACTTCAGCTGTCTATTTCTCTTGGAGCTCAGACTAGGATCACTCACCAGAAGTTTCGTAGCAATATCACGATAACTGAAGAAATGAGACAAACGTATTTCCATGGCGTGATGGCGATTTTCGCCATGGTCCCAAAGCCCCGCCTTTTTTCAAAACCTGCCAGTACTGGAGACCAAGTAACCTCAACTTGTCTACTGCTGTTTGCCACAGAATCCTGGTGATTGGGTAAAAGGAGTCCAGTAGGGAGCTGTGAAAAAAAGAGTAGCGTGGCGACAGGTCAAAGTTTGAGGCTTAGCCACGCCCACACCTTTCAACTTTTGAAAAATCCGACGGTTAAATTTTTTCCCCTATGTCTTAAGGGTATATAGCAGAAGTTTGAAGGAGATTGGTGAAAAGGGCGACGGAGCATCACTCTCCAAACAACGTGTGCGAAAACCACTAAATCGCGTACTTGATCCAAAATAGCCGACTTCCTGTGCGACTTTGAACTTGACTCCAAGAGACTTTTTTGTAGGTCCTGAGACACCACATTAGTGTACCAAATTTCGTAATCCTCAGTCAAAGCATGGCTTGGGGCTAATAGTTTAAATGGTCCTAGGGGGCGCTATTTCAAAACATAGGCCACGCCCACAAAATTCAGCTGTCTATTTCTCTTGGAGCTCAGACTAGGATCACTCACCAGAAGTTTCGTAGCAATATCACGATAACTGAAGAAATGAGAGACAAACGTATTTCCATGGCGTGATGGCGATTTTCGCCATGGTCCCAAAGCCCCGCCTTTTTTCAAAACCTGCCAGTACTGGAGACCAAGTAACCTCAACTTGTCTACTGCTGTTTGCCACAGAATCCTGGTGATTGGGTAAAAGGAGTCCAGTAGGGAGCTGTGAAAAAAAGAGTAGCGTGGCGACAGGTCAAAGTTTGAGGCTTAGCCACGCCCACACCTTTCAACTTTTGAAAAATCCGACGGTTGAATTTTTTCCCCTATGTCTTAAGGGTATATAGCAGAAGTTTGAAGGAGATTGGTGAAAAGGGCGACGGAGCATCACTCTCCAAACAACGTGTGCGAAAACCACTAAATCGCGTACTTGATCCAAAATGGCCGACTTCCTGTGCGACTTTGAACTTGACTCCAAGAGACTTTTTTGTAGGTCCTGAGACACCACATTAGTGTACCAAATTTCGTAATCCTCAGTCAAAGCATGGCTTGGGGCTAATAGTTTTAATGGTCCTAGGGGGCGCTATTTCAGAAAATAGGCCACGCCCACCAGATGTTCACATCAGATCTTTTGGGGGGCCGGACTAGGATCACTCACAAGAAGTTTCGTGACGATATCTTTGGAAATGACGAAATGGGAGGCAAACGTAAGGCCAAGGCGGTACGCCTGAATTCGCCGCGCCACCACAGCCCCGCCCTCTGCCGAAAACTCCCATAAAGTGACGCCAAGCAACCCCCACTTGTCTTGAGTTACCAGCTACAAATTTGTGGTGATTAAGTGAAATGGGGCAATTTGGGACCTTTCACAGTAAAACTTGATCTTTTTGGTCCTGAGGGGGCGGGGCTTGTGTGATGTCATCATCCGACCTTTCAATTTACTTTGTGGGTGGATGACGAATGACCACAGAAAGTTTGGTAACTCTATTCCATTCAGTTATGAAGTTATAGCAATTTAAATATTTTTGGCGAGTAGTCAAACTTCGAGGCCTGGCTCCGCCCCTTCAACATATACGAAAACTCAGAATCCTTATCTCATTTTGTTCGCCCATCCCTTCTGAGCAATTTTACACAATTTTTGAGACGATCGTGCGAAAAATGATCGAGCAATCCAATCAGAAACGGACCCTAAAAACGGCAAAAACGGCAAAAAATCGCCATTTCAACCCAAAATGGCCGACTTCCTGTTTGATATTGACCATGGTTGCAAGAGACTTTTCTGTGCGGACTGTTGAGTACTACAAGTGTACCAAATTTCATAACTGTACGATAAACTAAGCTTTATGGAGAGGGGTTTTTTTCACTTTGTAGGGGGCGCTGTTCAGCCATTTTCTTTGCGATTTTTTTGGGACCTTTAAAATATCAAATTTTTCACCAGGCCTGACAAGTGTGCAAAATATTGTGAGTTTTGGGGTATGTTAAGGTCCCCAAAAAGCTGTTCAAAGGGGGCACGGAATAACAAAAAATAATAATAATCAGAGCAAAAACAAGAGGCCTTCGCAGCGCTTTCGCTGCTCGGGCCTAATTAAAGCTGCAAGCAGCGTCGTTCGGCCCTCGCAGCTCCGCGCCGCTCCGGCCTGGCCGGCAGCCAGGGGCACCAGGGCACGTCCCCGGAACAGAAACGTCGACCACCCCGACACATGAAACCGCTAACGGTCACCTCGTCTGCACCTCACCCTGACTCAGCATCCCCTCTGAGCCCACCATTATATTACACGTCTCACCACTAGGGCATACCCCATCTTTGCCACACTGGTGGTGTGATGACAGTGACCAACTTTAATGCTATTCTGACCATGTTTTTTAAAGTTATCGAAGGATAACGTTATCTAGGTGGCGCTGTGACCAACTACAGAAAAGTCCCATTGAGGTCAGCTTTGGTGACATTATATAACATTCACCAATCGTTTGTGCCTCACTGGCTAAAGGGCATGATTGTTCATTGCCATGTTCAGTCTCGGGCAAATTGGAGGCTGTTTGTGGAAGTTACAGTCAAACGTAAGGTCATGGTGTCATGGCAGCATTCGCCATTGCATCAAAGCCCCTCCCTTTCTGGAAATCTTTCAAGTCTGAATGGTCATTACAACATTATGAAGGCAGTGTATGACCTTAGTGTCATGTTCACTAAGTTACAGGTGACAAATATGGGCATTTCACCATAAAGCAATAGACTTCCTGTTGTCAGGGGGCGGGGCTTAGGTGATGTCAGCTGTCCACAATAATGTTGCCTTGAGATGTGGTCAGTGATCACACAGACAAAGTTTGAAATAGATCTGATTGTGCACATGGGAGTTATTAAGTCAAGTAATGTAATGGCGAAAGGTCAAACTTTGAGACTTAGCCACGCCCACACCTTTCAACTTTTGAAAAATCCGACGGTTGAATTTTTTCTCCTATGTCTTAAGAGTAAATAGCAGAAGTTTGAAGGCGATTGGTGAAAAGGGCAACGGAGCATCACTCTCCAAACAACGTGTGCCAAAACAACTAAATCGCGTACTTGGACCAAAATGCCCGACTTCCTGTGCGACTTTGCACTTGGCTCCAAGAGACTTTTTTGTAGGTCCGGAGACACCTCATTAGTGTACCAAATTTCGTAATCCTCAGTCAAAGAATGGCTAGGGGCTGACAGTTTTAATGGTCCTAGGGGGCGCTATTTCAGAAAAATGGCCACGCCCACAAATTTTAGCTGTCCATTTCTATTGGGGGTCAGACTAGGATCACTCACAACAAATTTCGAGGTGATATCTCGATAACTTAAGAAATGAGAGGCAAACGTATTTCCATGGCGTGATGGCGATTTTCGCCATGCTCCCAAAGCCCCGCCTTTTTTCAAAACCTTCCAGTACTGAAGACAAAGTAACCTCAACTTGTCTACTGCTGTTTGCCACAGAATCCTGGTGTTTGGGTAAAAGGAGTCCAGTAGGGAGCTGTGAAAAAAAGAGTGGCGTGGCGACAGGTCAAAGTTTGAGGCTTAGCCACGCCCACATCTTTCAACTTTTGAAAAATCCGACGGTTGAATTTTTTCCCCTATGTCTTAAGAGTATATAGCAGAAGTTTGAAGGAGATTGGTGAAAAGGGCGACGGAGCATCACTCTCCAAACAACGTGTGCGAAAACCACTAAATCGCGCACTTGGACCAAAATGGCCGACTTCCTGTGCGACTTTGCGCTTGGCTCCGAGAGACTTTTTTGTAGGTCCTGAGACACCACATTAGTGTACCAAATTTCGTAATCCTCAGTCAAAGCATAGCTTGGGGCTATTAGTTTAAATGGTCCTAGGGGGCGCTATTTAAGAAAATAGGCCACGCCCACTAAATTCAGATATCTATGTCGCTTGGGGGTCAGACTAGGATCACGCACCAGAAGTTTCGTAGCAATATCACGATAACTGAAGAAATGAGAGGCAAACATACTTCCACGGCGTGATGGCGATTTTCGCCATGCTCCTGAAGCCCCGCCTTTTTTTGAAACCTGCCAGTACTGGATACCAAGTGACCTCAAGTTGTCTACTGCTGTTTGCCAGAGATTCCTGCTGATTGGGTAAAAGGAGTCCAGTAGGGAGCTGTGAAAAAATGAGTGGCGTGGCGACAGGTCAAAGTTTGAGGCTTAGCCACGCCCACACCGTTAAACTTTTGAAAAATCCGACGGTTGAATTTTTTCCTCTTTGTCTTAAGAGTATATAGCAGACGTTTCAAGGAGATTGGTGAAAAGGGCGACGGAGCATCACTCTCCAAACAAGGTGTGCGAAAACCAGTAAATCGCGTACTTGGACCAAAATGGCCGACTTCCTGTGCGACTTTGCACTTGGGTCCAAGAGACTTTTTTGTAGGTCCTGAGACACCACATTAGTGTACCAAATTTCGTAATCTTCAGTCAAAGCATGGCTTGGGGCTGACAGTTTTAATGGTCCTAGGGGGCGCTATTTCAGAAAATAGGCCACGCCCACCGGATGTTCACATCAGATCTTTTGGGGGGCCAGACTAGGATCACTCACAAGAAGTTTCGTGATGATATCTTTAGAAATGACGAAATGGGAGGCAAACGTAAGGCCACGGCGGTACGCCTGACTTCGCCGCGCCGCCACAGCCCCGCCCTCTGCCGAAAACTCACATAATGTGACACCAAGCAACCCCCACTTGTCTTGAGTTACCAGCTACAAATTTGTGGTGATTTAGTGAAATGGGGCAATTTGGGACCTTTCACAGTAAAACTTAACCTTTTTGGTCCTGAGGGGGCGGGGCTTGTGTGATGTCATCATGCGACCATTCAATTTACTTTGTGAGGTGATGACGAATGACCACAGAAAGTTTGGTAACTCTATTCCATTCAGTTATGAAGTTATAGCAATTTAAAAAATTTTGGCGAGTAGTCAAACTTCGAGGCCTGGCCCCGCCCCTTCAGTATTTACGAAAAGTCAATTTTATTGTCTCATTTTGTTCGCCCATCTCTTCTGAGCAATTTTACAGAATTTTTGAGATGATCGTGCGAAAAATGATCGAGCAATCCAATCAGAAACGGACCCTAAAAACGGCAAAAACGGCAAAAAATCGCCATTTCAACCCAAAATGGCCGACTTCCTGTTTGATATTGACCATGGTTGCAAGAGACTTTTCTGTGCGGACTGTTGAGTACTACAAGTGTACCAAATTTCATAACTGTACGATAAACTAAGCTTTATGGAGAGGGTTTTTTTTCACTTTGTAGGGGGCGCTGTTCAGCCATTTTCTTTGCGATTTTTTTGGGACCTTTAAAATATCAAATTTTTCACCAGGCCTGACAAGTGTGCAAAATATTGTGAGTTTTGGGGTATGTTAAGGTCCCCAAAAAGCTGTTCAAAGGGGGCACGGAATAACAAAAAATAATTAAAGCTGCAAGCAGCGTCGTTCGGCCCTCGCAGCTCCGCGCCGCTCCGGTCTGGACGGCAGCCCGGGGCACCAGTGCACGTCTGACAGAACAGAAACGTCAACCACCCCGACACCAGAAACCGCGAATGGCCTCCTAGTCTGCACCTCACCCTGACTCAGCATCCCCTCTGAGCTCACCATTAAATTGAATATTAAGATTACGGCGTTACGCCAGAATTCGCCATGGCATCAAAGCCCCTCCCTTTCTGGAAAGCTATCAGATCTGAATGGTCATTACAGCATCATGAAGACAGTGCATGACCTTAGGGTCATGTTGACTAAATTAGAGGGGACAAATATGGGCATTTCAGCATAAAAAATAAATTCCTGTAGTCAGGGGGCGGGGCTTAGGTGATGTCAGCTGTCCACATTGTCATTGTTTACAGATATGGTCAATGATCACACAGACAAAGTTCGAAAAAGATCTGATCATGCACATGGGAGTTATTAAGTCAAGTAAAGTAATGGCGAAAGGTCAACGTTTGAGGCTTAGCCACGCCCACACCTTTCAACTTTTGAAAAATCCGACGGTTGAATTTTTTCCCCTATGTCTTAAGAGTGTATTGCAGAAGTTTGAAGGTGATTGGTGAAAAGGGCGACGGAGCATCACTCTCCAAACAATGTGTGCGAAAACCACTAAATCACGTACTTGCACCAAAATGGCCGACTTCCTGTGCGACTTTACGCTTGGCTCCAAGAGACTTTTTTGTAGGTCCTGAGACCCCACATTAGTGTACCAAATTTCGTAATCCTCAGTCAAAGCATGGCTTGGGGCTGAAAGTTTTAATGGCTCTAGGGGGCGCTATTTAAGAATATAGGCCACGCCCACAAACTTCAGCTGTCTATTTCTCTTGGAGCTCAGACTAGGATCACTCACCAGAAGTTTCGTAGCAATATCACGATAACTGAAGAAATGAGACAAACGTATTTCCATGGCGTGATGGCGATTTTCGCCATGGTCCCAAAGCCCCGCCTTTTTTCAAAACCTGCCAGTACTGGAGACCAAGTAACCTCAACTTGTCTACTGCTGTTTGCCACAGAATCCTGGTGATTGGGTAAAAGGAGTCCAGTAGGGAGCTGTGAAAAAAAGAGTAGCGTGGCGACAGGTCAAAGTTTGAGGCTTAGCCACGCCCACACCTTTCAACTTTTGAAAAATCCGACGGTTAAATTTTTTCCCCTATGTCTTAAGGGTATATAGCAGAAGTTTGAAGGAGATTGGTGAAAAGGGCGACGGAGCATCACTCTCCAAACAACGTGTGCGAAAACCACTAAATCGCGTACTTGATCCAAAATGGCCGACTTCCTGTGCGACTTTGAACTTGACTCCAAGAGACTTTTTTGTAGGTCCTGAGACACCACATTAGTGTACCAAATTTCGTAATCCTCAGTCAAAGCATGGCTTGGGGCTAATAGTTTAAATGGTCCTAGGGGGCGCTATTTCAAAACATAGGCCACGCCCACAAAATTCAGCTGTCTATTTCTCTTGGAGCTCAGACTAGGATCACTCACCAGAAGTTTCGTAGCAATATCACGATAACTGAAGAAATGAGAGACAAACGTATTTCCATGGCGTGATGGCGATTTTCGCCATGGTCCCAAAGCCCCGCCTTTTTTCAAAACCTGCCAGTACTGGAGACCAAGTAACCTCAACTTGTCTACTGCTGTTTGCCACAGAATCCTGGTGATTGGGTAAAAGGAGTCCAGTAGGGAGCTGTGAAAAAAAGAGTAGCGTGGCGACAGGTCAAAGTTTGAGGCTTAGCCACGCCCACACCTTTCAACTTTTGAAAAATCCGACGGTTGAATTTTTTCCCCTATGTCTTAAGGGTATATAGCAGAAGTTTGAAGGAGATTGGTGAAAAGGGCGACGGAGCATCACTCTCCAAACAACGTGTGCGAAAACCACTAAATCGCGTACTTGATCCAAAATGGCCGACTTCCTGTGCGACTTTGAACTTGACTCCAAGAGACTTTTTTGTAGGTCCTGAGACACCACATTAGTGTACCAAATTTCGTAATCCTCAGTCAAAGCATGGCTTGGGGCTAATAGTTTTAATGGTCCTAGGGGGCGCTATTTCAGAAAATAGGCCACGCCCACCAGATGTTCACATCAGATCTTTTGGGGGGCCGGACTAGGATCACTCACAAGAAGTTTCGTGACGATATCTTTGGAAATGACGAAATGGGAGGCAAACGTAAGGCCAAGGCGGTACGCCTGAATTCGCCGCGCCACCACAGCCCCGCCCTCTGCCGAAAACTCCCATAAAGTGACGCCAAGCAACCCCCACTTGTCTTGAGTTACCAGCTACAAATTTGTGGTGATTAAGTGAAATGGGGCAATTTGGGACCTTTCACAGTAAAACTTGATCTTTTTGGTCCTGAGGGGGCGGGGCTTGTGTGATGTCATCATCCGACCTTTCAATTTACTTTGTGGGTGGATGACGAATGACCACAGAAAGTTTGGTAACTCTATTCCATTCAGTTATGAAGTTATAGCAATTTAAATATTTTTGGCGAGTAGTCAAACTTCGAGGCCTGGCTCCGCCCCTTCAACATATACGAAAACTCAGAATCCTTATCTCATTTTGTTCGCCCATCCCTTCTGAGCAATTTTACACAATTTTTGAGACGATCGTGCGAAAAATGATCGAGCAATCCAATCAGAAACGGACCCTAAAAACGGCAAAAACGGCAAAAAATCGCCATTTCAACCCAAAATGGCCGACTTCCTGTTTGATATTGACCATGGTTGCAAGAGACTTTTCTGTGCGGACTGTTGAGTACTACAAGTGTACCAAATTTCATAACTGTACGATAAACTAAGCTTTATGGAGAGGGGTTTTTTTCACTTTGTAGGGGGCGCTGTTCAGCCATTTTCTTTGCGATTTTTTTGGGACCTTTAAAATATCAAATTTTTCACCAGGCCTGACAAGTGTGCAAAATATTGTGAGTTTTGGGGTATGTTAAGGTCCCCAAAAAGCTGTTCAAAGGGGGCACGGAATAACAAAAAATAATTAAAGCTGCAAGCAGCGTCGTTCGGCCCTCGCAGCTCCGCGCCGCTCCGGTCTGCCGTCGCACCAGTGCACGTCTGACAGAACAGAAACGTCAACCACCCCGACACCAGAAACCGCGAATGGCCTCCTAGTCTGCACCTCACCCTGACTCAGCATCCCCTCTGAGCTCACCATTAAATTGAATATTAAGATTACGGCGTTACGCCAGAATTCGCCATGGCATCAAAGCCCCTCCCTTTCTGGAAAGCTATCAGATCTGAATGGTCATTACAGCATCATGAAGACAGTGCATGACCTTAGGGTCATGTTGACTAAATTAGAGGGGACAAATATGGGCATTTCAGCATAAAAAATAAATTCCTGTAGTCAGGGGGCGGGGCTTAGGTGATGTCAGCTGTCCACATTGTCATTGTTTACAGATATGGTCAATGATCACACAGACAAAGTTCGAAAAAGATCTGATCATGCACATGGGAGTTATTAAGTCAAGTAAAGTAATGGCGAAAGGTCAACGTTTGAGGCTTAGCCACGCCCACACCTTTCAACTTTTGAAAAATCCGACGGTTGAATTTTTTCCCCTATGTCTTAAGAGTGTATTGCAGAAGTTTGAAGGTGATTGGTGAAAAGGGCGACGGAGCATCACTCTCCAAACAATGTGTGCGAAAACCACTAAATCACGTACTTGCACCAAAATGGCCGACTTCCTGTGCGACTTTACGCTTGGCTCCAAGAGACTTTTTTGTAGGTCCTGAGACCCCACATTAGTGTACCAAATTTCGTAATCCTCAGTCAAAGCATGGCTTGGGGCTGAAAGTTTTAATGGCTCTAGGGGGCGCTATTTAAGAATATAGGCCACGCCCACAAACTTCAGCTGTCTATTTCTCTTGGAGCTCAGACTAGGATCACTCACCAGAAGTTTCGTAGCAATATCACGATAACTGAAGAAATGAGACAAACGTATTTCCATGGCGTGATGGCGATTTTCGCCATGGTCCCAAAGCCCCGCCTTTTTTCAAAACCTGCCAGTACTGGAGACCAAGTAACCTCAACTTGTCTACTGCTGTTTGCCACAGAATCCTGGTGATTGGGTAAAAGGAGTCCAGTAGGGAGCTGTGAAAAAAAGAGTAGCGTGGCGACAGGTCAAAGTTTGAGGCTTAGCCACGCCCACACCTTTCAACTTTTGAAAAATCCGACGGTTAAATTTTTTCCCCTATGTCTTAAGGGTATATAGCAGAAGTTTGAAGGAGATTGGTGAAAAGGGCGACGGAGCATCACTCTCCAAACAACGTGTGCGAAAACCACTAAATCGCGTACTTGATCCAAAATAGCCGACTTCCTGTGCGACTTTGAACTTGACTCCAAGAGACTTTTTTGTAGGTCCTGAGACACCACATTAGTGTACCAAATTTCGTAATCCTCAGTCAAAGCATGGCTTGGGGCTAATAGTTTAAATGGTCCTAGGGGGCGCTATTTCAAAACATAGGCCACGCCCACAAAATTCAGCTGTCTATTTCTCTTGGAGCTCAGACTAGGATCACTCACCAGAAGTTTCGTAGCAATATCACGATAACTGAAGAAATGAGAGACAAACGTATTTCCATGGCGTGATGGCGATTTTCGCCATGGTCCCAAAGCCCCGCCTTTTTTCAAAACCTGCCAGTACTGGAGACCAAGTAACCTCAACTTGTCTACTGCTGTTTGCCACAGAATCCTGGTGATTGGGTAAAAGGAGTCCAGTAGGGAGCTGTGAAAAAAAGAGTAGCGTGGCGACAGGTCAAAGTTTGAGGCTTAGCCACGCCCACACCTTTCAACTTTTGAAAAATCCGACGGTTGAATTTTTTCCCCTATGTCTTAAGGGTATATAGCAGAAGTTTGAAGGAGATTGGTGAAAAGGGCGACGGAGCATCACTCTCCAAACAACGTGTGCGAAAACCACTAAATCGCGTACTTGATCCAAAATGGCCGACTTCCTGTGCGACTTTGAACTTGACTCCAAGAGACTTTTTTGTAGGTCCTGAGACACCACATTAGTGTACCAAATTTCGTAATCCTCAGTCAAAGCATGGCTTGGGGCTAATAGTTTTAATGGTCCTAGGGGGCGCTATTTCAGAAAATAGGCCACGCCCACCAGATGTTCACATCAGATCTTTTGGGGGGCCGGACTAGGATCACTCACAAGAAGTTTCGTGACGATATCTTTGGAAATGACGAAATGGGAGGCAAACGTAAGGCCAAGGCGGTACGCCTGAATTCGCCGCGCCACCACAGCCCCGCCCTCTGCCGAAAACTCCCATAAAGTGACGCCAAGCAACCCCCACTTGTCTTGAGTTACCAGCTACAAATTTGTGGTGATTAAGTGAAATGGGGCAATTTGGGACCTTTCACAGTAAAACTTGATCTTTTTGGTCCTGAGGGGGCGGGGCTTGTGTGATGTCATCATCCGACCTTTCAATTTACTTTGTGGGTGGATGACGAATGACCACAGAAAGTTTGGTAACTCTATTCCATTCAGTTATGAAGTTATAGCAATTTAAATATTTTTGGCGAGTAGTCAAACTTCGAGGCCTGGCTCCGCCCCTTCAACATATACGAAAACTCAGAATCCTTATCTCATTTTGTTCGCCCATCCCTTCTGAGCAATTTTACACAATTTTTGAGACGATCGTGCGAAAAATGATCGAGCAATCCAATCAGAAACGGACCCTAAAAACGGCAAAAACGGCAAAAAATCGCCATTTCAACCCAAAATGGCCGACTTCCTGTTTGATATTGACCATGGTTGCAAGAGACTTTTCTGTGCGGACTGTTGAGTACTACAAGTGTACCAAATTTCATAACTGTACGATAAACTAAGCTTTATGGAGAGGGGTTTTTTTCACTTTGTAGGGGGCGCTGTTCAGCCATTTTCTTTGCGATTTTTTTGGGACCTTTAAAATATCAAATTTTTCACCAGGCCTGACAAGTGTGCAAAATATTGTGAGTTTTGGGGTATGTTAAGGTCCCCAAAAAGCTGTTCAAAGGGGGCACGGAATAACAAAAAATAATAATAATCAGAGCAAAAACAAGAGGCCTTCGCAGCGCTTTCGCTGCTCGGGCCTAATTAAAGCTGCAAGCAGCGTCGTTCGGCCCTCGCAGCTCCGCGCCGCTCCGGCCTGGCCGGCAGCCCGGGGCACCAGGGCACGTCCGCAGAACACAAACGTCGACCACCCCAACACCAGAAACTGCTAACGGCCACCTTGTCCGCAACTCACCCTGACTCAGCATCCCCTTTGAGCCCACCATTATATTTTATGTCTCACCACTAGGGAATCCTCTATCTTTACCACACTGGTGGTGTGATGACAGTGACCAACTTTAATGCTATTCTGACCATGTTTTTTAAAGTTATCGAAGGATAACGTTATCTAGGTGGCGCTGTGACCAACTACAGAAAAGTCCCATTGAGGTCAGCTTTGGTGACATTATATAACATTCACCAACCGTTTGTGCCTCATTGGCTAAAGGGCATGATTGTTCATTGCCATATTCAGTTTCGGGCAAATCGGAGGCCGTTTGTGGAAGTTACAGTCAAATGTAAGGTCATGGCGTCACGCCAGCATTCACCATGGCATCAAAGCCCCTCCCTTTCTGGAAAGCTATCAGATCTGAATGGTCTTTAAAACATCATGAAGACACTGTATGACCTGAGTGTCATTTTCATTAAATTAGAGGGGACAAATATGGGCATTTCACCATAAAACAATAGACTTCCTGTTGTCAGGGGGCGGGGCTTAGGTGATGTCAGCTGTCCACATTGTCGTTGTCTTGAGATGTGGTCAGTGATCACACAGACAAAGTTTGAATTAGATCTGATCATGCACATGGGAGTTATTAAGTCAAGTAATGTCATGGCGAAAGGTCAAAGTTTGAGGCTTAGCCACGCCCACACCTTTATACTTATTTAAAATCCGACGGTTGAATTTTTTCCCCTTTGACTTAAAAGTACATAGCATAAGTTTGAAGGTGATCGGTGTAAAGGGCAACGGGCCATCAATGTCCAAACAACGTGTGCGAAAACCACTAAATCGAGTACTTGGACCAAAATGGCCGACCTCCTGTGCGAAATTGCGCTTGGCTCCAAGAGACTTTTTTGTAGGGCCAGAGACCCTACATGAGTGTACCAATTTTCGTAATCCTCAGTCAAACCTTGTCTTTGGGCTGACAGTTTTAATGGTCCTAGGGGGCGCTATTTCAGAATATAGGCCACGCCCACAAATCTCAGATGCCCATTTCTATTGGGGGTCAGACTAGGATCACTCACCAGACATTTTGTGGCGATGTCACGATAATTGAAGAAATGAGAGGCAAACGTATTGCCATGGCGTGATGGCGAATTTCGCCATGCTCCCAAAGCCCCGCCTTTTTTCAAAACCTGCCAGTACTGTAGACCAAGTGACCTCAACTTGTCAGCTGCTATTTACCAGAGATTCCAGGTGATTGGGTAAAAGGAGTCCAATAGGGAGCTGTGAAAAAAAGAGTGGCGTGGCGAAAGGTCAAAGTTTGAGGCTTAGCCACGCCCACACCTTTATACTTATTTAAAATCCGACGGTTGAATTTTTTCCTCTATGTCGTAAGAGTATATAGCAGAAGCTCGAAGGCGATTGGTGAAAAGGGCGACGGAGCATCACTCTCCAAACAACGTGTGTGAAAACCACTAAATCGCGCACTTGGACCAAAATGGCCGACTTCCTGTGCGACTTTGCACTTGGCTCCAAGAGACTTTTTTGTAGGTCCTGAGACACCACATTAGTGTACCAAATTTCGTAATCCTCAGTCAAAGCATGGCTTGGGGCTGACAGTTTTAATGGTCCTAGGGGGCGCTAATACAGAAAATAGGCCACGCCCACAAACTTAAGCTGACCTTTTCTATTGGGGGTCAGACTAGGATCACTCACAACAATGGTCGAGGTGATATCACGATAAATGAAGAAATGAGAGGCAAACGTATTTCCATGGCGTGATGGCGAATTTCGCCATGCTCCCAAAGCCCCGCCTTTTTGCAAAACCTTCCAGTACTGGAGACCAAGTGACCTCAACTTGCCTGCTGCTATTTACCAGAGATTCCTGGTGATTGGGTAAAAGGAGTCCAATAAGGAGCTGTGAAAAAAAGAGTGGCGTGGCGAAAGGTCAAAGTTTGAGGCTTAGCCACGCCCACACCTTTATACTTATTTAAAATCCGACGGTTGAATTTTTTCCTCTATGTCTTAAGACTATATAGCAGAAGTTTGAAAGTGATTGGTGAAAAGGGCGACGGAGTATCACTCTCCAAACAACGTGTGTGAAAACCACTAAATCGCGCACTTGGACCAAAATGGCCGACTTCCTGTGCGACTTTGCACTTGGCTTCAAGAGACTTTTTTGTAGGTCCTGAGACACCACATTAGTGTACCAAATTTCGTAATCCTCAGTCAAAGCATGGCTTGGGGCTGACAGTTTTAATGGTCCTAGGGGGCGCTATTTCAGAAAATAGGCCACGCCCACCAGATGTTCACATCAGATCTTTTGGGGGGCCGGACTAGGATCACTCACAAGAAGTTTCGTGACGATATCTTTGGAAATGACGAAATGGGAGGCAAACGTAAGGCCAAGGCGGTACGCCTGAATTCGCCGCGCCGCCACAGCCCCGCCCTCTGCCGAAAACTCCCATAAAGTGACGCCAAGCAACCCCCACTTGTCTTGAGTTACCAGCTACAAATTTGTGGTGATTAAGTGAAATGGGGCAATTTGGGACCTTTCACAGTAAAACTTGATCTTTTTGGTCCTGAGGGGGCGGGGCTTGTGTGATGTCATCATCCGACCATTCAATTTACTTTGTGGGTGGATGACGAATGACCACAGAAAGTTTGGTAACTCTATTCCATTCAGTTATGAAGTTATAGCAATTTAAATATTTTTGGCGAGTAGTCAAACTTCGAGGCCTGGCTCCGCCCCTTCAACATATACGAAAACTCAGAATCCTTATCTCATTTTGTTCGCCCATCCCTTCTGAGCAATTTTACACAATTTTTGAGACGATCGTGCGAAAAATGATCGAGCAATCCAATCAGAAACGGACCCTAAAAACGGCAAAAACGGCAAAAAATCGCCATTTCAACCCAAAATGGCCGACTTCCTGTTTGATATTGACCATGGTTGCAAGAGACTTTTCTGTGCGGACTGTTGAGTACTACAAGTGTACCAAATTTCATAACTGTACGATAAACTAAGCTTTATGGAGAAGGGTTTTTTTCACTTTGTAGGGGGCGCTGTTCAGCCATTTTCTTTGCGATTTTTTTGGGACCTTTAAAATATCAAATTTTTCACCAGGCCTGACAAGTGTGCAAAATATTGTGAGTTTTGGGGTATGTTAAGGTCCCCAAAAAGCTGTTCAAAGGGGGCACGGAATAACAAAAAATAATAATAATCAGAGCAAAAACAAGAGGCCTTCGCAGCGCTTTCGCTGCTCGGGCCTAATTAAAGCTGCAAGCAGCGTCGTTCGGCCCTCGCAGCTCCGCGCCGCTCCGGTCTGCCGTCGCACCAGTGCACGTCTGACAGAACAGAAACGTCAACCACCCCGACACCAGAAACCGCGAATGGCCTCCTAGTCTGCACCTCACCCTGACTCAGCATCCCCTCTGAGCTCACCATTAAATTGAATATTAAGATTACGGCGTTACGCCAGAATTCGCCATGGCATCAAAGCCCCTCCCTTTCTGGAAAGCTATCAGATCTGAATGGTCATTACAGCATCATGAAGACAGTGCATGACCTTAGGGTCATGTTGACTAAATTAGAGGGGACAAATATGGGCATTTCAGCATAAAAAATAAATTCCTGTAGTCAGGGGGCGGGGCTTAGGTGATGTCAGCTGTCCACATTGTCATTGTTTACAGATATGGTCAATGATCACACAGACAAAGTTCGAAAAAGATCTGATCATGCACATGGGAGTTATTAAGTCAAGTAAAGTAATGGCGAAAGGTCAACGTTTGAGGCTTAGCCACGCCCACACCTTTCAACTTTTGAAAAATCCGACGGTTGAATTTTTTCCCCTATGTCTTAAGAGTGTATTGCAGAAGTTTGAAGGTGATTGGTGAAAAGGGCGACGGAGCATCACTCTCCAAACAATGTGTGCGAAAACCACTAAATCACGTACTTGCACCAAAATGGCCGACTTCCTGTGCGACTTTACGCTTGGCTCCAAGAGACTTTTTTGTAGGTCCTGAGACCCCACATTAGTGTACCAAATTTCGTAATCCTCAGTCAAAGCATGGCTTGGGGCTGAAAGTTTTAATGGCTCTAGGGGGCGCTATTTAAGAATATAGGCCACGCCCACAAACTTCAGCTGTCTATTTCTCTTGGAGCTCAGACTAGGATCACTCACCAGAAGTTTCGTAGCAATATCACGATAACTGAAGAAATGAGACAAACGTATTTCCATGGCGTGATGGCGATTTTCGCCATGGTCCCAAAGCCCCGCCTTTTTTCAAAACCTGCCAGTACTGGAGACCAAGTAACCTCAACTTGTCTACTGCTGTTTGCCACAGAATCCTGGTGATTGGGTAAAAGGAGTCCAGTAGGGAGCTGTGAAAAAAAGAGTAGCGTGGCGACAGGTCAAAGTTTGAGGCTTAGCCACGCCCACACCTTTCAACTTTTGAAAAATCCGACGGTTAAATTTTTTCCCCTATGTCTTAAGGGTATATAGCAGAAGTTTGAAGGAGATTGGTGAAAAGGGCGACGGAGCATCACTCTCCAAACAACGTGTGCGAAAACCACTAAATCGCGTACTTGATCCAAAATGGCCGACTTCCTGTGCGACTTTGAACTTGACTCCAAGAGACTTTTTTGTAGGTCCTGAGACACCACATTAGTGTACCAAATTTCGTAATCCTCAGTCAAAGCATGGCTTGGGGCTAATAGTTTAAATGGTCCTAGGGGGCGCTATTTCAAAACATAGGCCACGCCCACAAAATTCAGCTGTCTATTTCTCTTGGAGCTCAGACTAGGATCACTCACCAGAAGTTTCGTAGCAATATCACGATAACTGAAGAAATGAGAGACAAACGTATTTCCATGGCGTGATGGCGATTTTCGCCATGGTCCCAAAGCCCCGCCTTTTTTCAAAACCTGCCAGTACTGGAGACCAAGTAACCTCAACTTGTCTACTGCTGTTTGCCACAGAATCCTGGTGATTGGGTAAAAGGAGTCCAGTAGGGAGCTGTGAAAAAAAGAGTAGCGTGGCGACAGGTCAAAGTTTGAGGCTTAGCCACGCCCACACCTTTCAACTTTTGAAAAATCCGACGGTTGAATTTTTTCCCCTATGTCTTAAGGGTATATAGCAGAAGTTTGAAGGAGATTGGTGAAAAGGGCGACGGAGCATCACTCTCCAAACAACGTGTGCGAAAACCACTAAATCGCGTACTTGATCCAAAATGGCCGACTTCCTGTGCGACTTTGAACTTGACTCCAAGAGACTTTTTTGTAGGTCCTGAGACACCACATTAGTGTACCAAATTTCGTAATCCTCAGTCAAAGCATGGCTTGGGGCTAATAGTTTTAATGGTCCTAGGGGGCGCTATTTCAGAAAATAGGCCACGCCCACCAGATGTTCACATCAGATCTTTTGGGGGGCCGGACTAGGATCACTCACAAGAAGTTTCGTGACGATATCTTTGGAAATGACGAAATGGGAGGCAAACGTAAGGCCAAGGCGGTACGCCTGAATTCGCCGCGCCACCACAGCCCCGCCCTCTGCCGAAAACTCCCATAAAGTGACGCCAAGCAACCCCCACTTGTCTTGAGTTACCAGCTACAAATTTGTGGTGATTAAGTGAAATGGGGCAATTTGGGACCTTTCACAGTAAAACTTGATCTTTTTGGTCCTGAGGGGGCGGGGCTTGTGTGATGTCATCATCCGACCTTTCAATTTACTTTGTGGGTGGATGACGAATGACCACAGAAAGTTTGGTAACTCTATTCCATTCAGTTATGAAGTTATAGCAATTTAAATATTTTTGGCGAGTAGTCAAACTTCGAGGCCTGGCTCCGCCCCTTCAACATATACGAAAACTCAGAATCCTTATCTCATTTTGTTCGCCCATCCCTTCTGAGCAATTTTACACAATTTTTGAGACGATCGTGCGAAAAATGATCGAGCAATCCAATCAGAAACGGACCCTAAAAACGGCAAAAACGGCAAAAAATCGCCATTTCAACCCAAAATGGCCGACTTCCTGTTTGATATTGACCATGGTTGCAAGAGACTTTTCTGTGCGGACTGTTGAGTACTACAAGTGTACCAAATTTCATAACTGTACGATAAACTAAGCTTTATGGAGAGGGTTTTTTTTCACTTTGTAGGGGGCGCTGTTCAGCCATTTTCTTTGCGATTTTTTTGGGACCTTTAAAATATCAAATTTTTCACCAGGCCTGACAAGTGTGCAAAATATTGTGAGTTTTGGGGTATGTTAAGGTCCCCAAAAAGCTGTTCAAAGGGGGCACGGAATAACAAAAAATAATAATAATCAGAGCAAAAACAAGAGGCCTTCGCAGCGCTTTCGCTGCTCGGGCCTAATAATAATCAGAGCAAAAACAAGAGGCCTTCGCAGCGCTTTCGCTGCTCGGGCCTAATTAAAGCTGCAAGCAGCGTCGTTCGGCCCTCGCAGCTCCGCGCCGCTCCGGCCTGGCCGGCAGCCCGGGGCACTAGGGCACGTCCACGGAACAGAAACGTCGACCACCCCGACACCAGAAACCGCAAACGATCACCTCGTCCGCACCTCACCCTGACTCAGCATCCCCTCTGAGGACACCATTATATTACACGTCTCACAACTAGGGCATACTCTACCTTTACGACTCTCGTGGATCTGATGACACAGACCAACTGTAATGCTTTTCTGACCACGTTGTTTGAAGTTATTGTAGGTTAAACTTATCTAGGGCCGCTGGAAAGCTTTCAGATCATGACAAATATGGGCATTTCACCATAAAACAATAGACTTCCTGTAGTAGAGGGCGGGACTTAGGGGATGTCAGCTGTCCACATTGGCATTGTCTTCAGATGTGGTCAGTGATCACACAGACAAAGTTTGATATAGATTAGATCATGCACATGGGAGTTATTAAGCCAAGAAATGTAATGGCGAAAGGTCAAAGTTTGAGGGTTAGCCACGCCCACACCTTTCAACTTTTGAAAAATCCGACGGTTGAATTTTTTCCCCTATGTCTTAAGAGGATATAGCAGGAGTTTGAAGGCAATTGGTGAAAAGGACGATGGGGCATAATACTCCAAACAATGTCTGCGAAAACCACTAAATTGAGTACTTGGACCAAAATGGCCGACTTCCTGTACGATTTTGCACTTGGCTCCAAGAGACTTTTTTTCCTGAGACAACACATTAGTGTACCAAATTTCGTAATCCTCAGTCAAAGCATGGCTTGGGGCTATTAGTTTAAAAGGTCCTAGGGGGCGCTATTTAAGGAAATAGGCCACGCCCACAAACTTCAGCTGTCTATTTCTCTTGGGGTCAGACTAGGATCACTCACCAGAAGTTTCGTAGTGATATCACGATAACTGAAGAAATGAGAGGCAAACGTATTTCCATGGCGTGATGGCGATTTTCGCCATGCTCCCAAAGCCCCGCCTTTTTTTGAAACCTGCCAGTACTGGAGACCAAGTGACCTCACGTTGTCTACTGCTATTTGCCAGAGATTCCTGCTGATTGGGTAAAAGGAGTCCAGTAGGGAGCTGTGAAAAAAAGAGTGGCGTGGCGACAGGTCAAAGTTTGAGGCTTAGCCACGCCCACACCTTTCAACTTTTGAAAAATGCGACGGTTGAATTTTTTCCCCTACGTCTTAAGAGTATATAGCAGAAGTGTGAAAGCGATTGGTGAAAAAAGCAACGGAGCATCACTCTCCAAACAACGTATACCAAAACATCTAAATCGCGTACTTGTACCAAAATGGCCGACTTCCTGTGCGACTTTGGACTTGGCTCCAAGAGACTTTTTTGTAGGTCCTGAGACTCCACATTAGTTTACCAAATTTCGTAATCCTCAGTCAAAGCATGGCTAGGGGCTGGCAGTTTTAATGGTCCTAGAGGGCGCTATTTCAGAAAATTGGCCACGCCCACAAATTTTAGCTGTCCATTTCTATTGGGGGTCAGACTAGGATCACTCACAACAAATTTCGAGGTGATATCTCGATAACTTAAGGAATGAGAGGCAAACGTATTTCCATGGCGTGATGGTGATTTTCGCCATGCTCCCAAAGCCCCGCCTTTTTTCAAAACCTGCCAGTACTGGAGACCAAGTAACCTCAAGTTGTCTACTGCTGTTTGCCACAGAATCCTGGTGTTTGGGTAAAAGGAGTCCAGTAGGGAGCTGTGAAAAAAAGAGTGGCGTGGCGACAGTTCAAAGTTTGAGGCTTAGCCACGCCCACACCTTTCAACTTTTGAAAAATCCGACGGTTGAATTTTTTCCCCTATGTCTTAAGAGTATATAGCAGAAGTTTGAAGGAGATTGGTGAAAAGGGCGACGGAGCATCACTCTCCAAACAACGTGTGCGAAAACAACTAAATCGCGCACTTGGACCAAAATGGCCGACTTCCTGTGCGACTTTGCACTTGGCTCCAAGAGACTTTTTTGTAGGTCCTGAGACACCACATTAGTGTACCAAATTTCGTAATCCTCAGTCAAAGCATGGCTTGGGGCTGACAGTTTTAATGGTCCTAGGGGGCGCTATTTCAGAAAATTGGCCACGCCCACCGGATGTTCACGTCAGATTTTTTGGGGGGCCAGACTAGGATCACTCACAAGAAGTTTCGTGACGACATCTTTAGAAATAAAGAAATGGGAGGCAAACGTAAGGCCACGGCGGTACGCCTTACTTCGCCGCGCCGCCACAGCCCCGCCCTCTGCCGAAAACTCCCATAAAGTGACGCCAAGCAACCCCCACTTGCCTTGAGTTACCAGCTCCAAATTTGTGGTGATTAAGTGAAATGGGGCAATTTGGGACCTTTCACAGTAAAACTTGACCTTTTTGGTCCTGAGGGGGCGGGGCTTGTGTGATGTCATCAACCGACCATTCAATTTACTTTGTGGGTCGATGACAAATGACCACACAAAGTTTGGTAACTCTATTCCATTCAATTATGAAGTTATAGCAATTTAAATTTTTTTGGCGAGTAGTCAAACTTTGAGGCCTGGCTCCGCCCCTTCAACATATACGAAAACTCAGAATCCTTATCTCATTTTGTTCGCCCATCCCTTCTGAGCAATTTTACACAATTTTTGAGACGATCGTGCGAAAAATGATCGAGCAATCCAATCAGAGACGGACCCTAAAAACGGCAAAAACGGCAAAAAATTGCCATTTCAACCCAAAATGGCCGACTTCCTGTTTGATATTGACCATGGTTGCAAGAGACTTTTCTGTGCGGACTGTTGAGTACTACAAGTGTACCAAATTTCATAACTGTACGATAAACTAAGCTTTATGGAGAGGGTTTTTTTTCACTTTGTAGGGGGCGCTGTTCAGCCATTTTCTTTGCGATTTTTTTGGGACCTTTAAAATATCAAATTTTTCACCAGGCCTGACAAGTGTGCAAAATATTGTGAGTTTTGGGGTATGTTAAGGTCCCCAAAAAGCTGTTCAAAGGGGGCACGGAATAACAAAAAATAATAATTAAAGCTGCAAGCAGCGTCGTTCGGCCCTCGCAGCGAAGATGCTCACCCTCCTTCCGCACCCCCTCCGTTCCATCCCCGACGCTCTCCAAACCCAGCTGCCCGCCGCTCCATCCTGGTCGGCAGCCCGGGGCACCAGGGCACGTCCACGGACTGAAACGTCCACCACCCCGACACCAAGAAAAGCTAACAGTCACCTCGTCCACACCGCACCCTGAATCAGCATCCCCTCCGAGCCTACCATTATATTACATGTCTCACCACTAGGGCATACTTTATCTTAAGCACACTGTTGGTGTGATGACACAGACCAACTTTAGTGCTTTTCTGCCCATATTTATTAAAGTTATTGAAAGTTAAAATTATCTAGGGGGCGCTGTGATCAACTACAGAAAAATCCCATTGAGGTCAGCTTTGGTTGACAAAGACAGTTTTCTGTTATTTTGGCATCAAACGGACATTGTGTGTGTTATCTAAAGCCAGTGAGCTGAAAGGGGCGGAGCTACAGGGATTTGAACCAACAACCACATCAATGTGTTTGGTGCAGTCACGTGATGTCACAAGCCAAGTATAATGCCATTCTGACTTTGACTTTAGAAGTTAATAAAGTTTGAACCCATCTAGGGGGCGTTGTGACCATTTACAAGTAAATGCCATAGAGGTCATCTTTGGTAATCAAAGACGGTTTTCTGTTAATTTGGAATCAATCAAACGTTGCATGGGTCATCTAGAGACACAAAGCTGTAAGTGGGTGGAGTTAAAGTGAATTGAACAAGTGATCACATACATGTGTTGATTGCAGATGTGTGATGACTCCCACAATGTTTGATGTAGTTTGGAGCTTTTTTGCAGAAGTTACAAAGGTTTTTTGTATCTAGGGGGTGCTGTCCCAAATTTAAGAATTATTCCATGAAGAAGTTTGTAGGTTGATGACAGTCATTTGTGTGCAGTTTGGTGTGAATTGCATCATGCATGTGTTATTCAGGGCCTAATATCTGTCAGGGGGCGGAGCTAAAGCAATATCAACAACTTACCACAGGATTGTGGTGGGTGCCATTGTGTGAGTACACATAGCAAGTTTGGTGCAGTTACGACCTCGTCTGTAGGAGTTATTACAGTTTTAATGGTGTGTAGGGGGCGCTGTGGTGACATTACACAACGTTCACCAACCGTGTGTGCCTCGTTGAATAAAGGGCATGATTGTTGATTGCCATGTTCAGTCTCGGGCAGATCGGAGGTTGTTAGTGGAAGTTACAGTCAAACGTAAGGTCACGGCGTCACGCCAGAATTCGCCGTGGCATCAAAGCCCTTCCCTTTCTGAAAAGCTATCAGATCTGAATGGTCATTACAACATCATGAAGACAGTGGATGACCTTAGTGTCATGTTGACTAAAGTAGAGGGGACAAATATGGGCATTTCACCATAAAAAAATAGACTTCCTGTAGTCAGGGGGCGGGGCATAGGTGATGTCAGCTGTCCACATTGTCTTTGTCTTGAGATGTGGTCAGTGATCACACAGACAAAGTTTGAATTAGATCTGATCATGCACATGGGAGTTATTAAGTCAAGTAATGTCATGGCGAAAGGTCAAAGTTTGAGGCTTAGCCACGCCCACACCTTTATACTTATTTAAAATCCGACGGTTGAATTTTTTCCCCTTTGACTTAAAAGTACATAGCATAAGTTTGAAGGTGATCGGTGTAAAGGGCAACGGGCCATCAATGTCCAAACAACGTGTGCGAAAACCACTAAATCGAGTACTTGGACCAAAATGGCCGACCTCCTGTGCGAAATTGCGCTTGGCTCCAAGAGACTTTTTTGTAGGGCCAGAGACCCTACATGAGTGTACCAATTTTCGTAATCCTCAGTCAAACCTTGTCTTGGGGCTGACAGTTTTAATGGTCCTAGGGGGCGCTATTTCAGAATATAGGCCACGCCCACAAATCTCAGATGCCCATTTCTATTGGGGGTCAGACTAGGATCACTCACCAGACATTTTGTGGCGATGTCACGATAATTGAAGAAATGAGAGGCAAACGTATTGCCATGGCGTGATGGCGAATTTCGCCATGCTCCCAAAGCCCCGCCTTTTTTCAAAACCTGCCAGTACTGTAGACCAAGTGACCTCAACTTGTCAGCTGCTATTTACCAGAGATTCCAGGTGATTGGGTAAAAGGAGTCCAATAGGGAGCTGTGAAAAAAAGAGTGGCGTGGCGAAAGGTCAAAGTTTGAGGCTTAGCCACGCCCACACCTTTCAACTTTTGAAAAATCCGACGGTTGAATTTTTTCCCCTATGTCTTAACAGTATAAAGCAGAAGTTTGAAGGAGATCGGTGAAAAGGGCGACGGAGCATCACTCTCCAAACAACGTGTGCGAAAACCACTAAATCGCGTACTTGGACCAAAATGGCCGACTTCCTGTGCGACTTTGCACTTGGCTCCAAGAGACTTTTTTGTAGGTCCTGAGACACCACATTAGTGTACCAAATTTCGTAATCCTCAGTCAAAGCATGGCTTGGGGCTGACAGTTTTAATGGTCCTAGGGGGCGCTATTTCAGAAAATTGGCCACGCCCACCGGATGTTCACGTCAGATTTTTTGGGGGGCCAGACTAGGATCACTCACAAGAAGTTTCGTGACGACATCTTTAGAAATAAAGAAATGGGAGGCAAACGTAATGCCACGGCGGTACGCCTTACTTCGCCGCGCCGCCACAGCCCCGCCCTCTGCCGAAAACTCCCATAAAGTGACGCCAAGCAACCCCCACTTGCCTTGAGTTACCAGCTCCAAATTTGTGGTGATTAAGTGAAATGGGGCAATTTGGGACCTTTCACAGTAAAACTTGACCTTTTTGGTCCTGAGGGGGCGGGGCTTGTGTGATGTCATCAACCGACCATTCAATTTACTTTGTGGGTCGATGACAAATGACCACAGAAAGTTTGGTAACTCTATTCCATTCAATTATGAAGTTATAGCAATTTAAATTTTTTTGGCGAGTAGTCAAACTTTGAGGCCTGGCTCCGCCCCTTCAACATATACGAAAACTCAGAATCCTTATCTCATTTTGTTCGCCCATCCCTTCTGAGCAATTTTACACAATTTTTGAGACGATCGTGCGAAAAATGATCGAGCAATCCAATCAGAGACGGACCCTAAAAACGGCAAAAACGGCAAAAAATCGCCATTTCAACCCAAAATGGCCGACTTCCTGTTTGATATTGACCATGGTTGCAAGAGACTTTTCTGTGCGGACTGTTGAGTACTACAAGTGTACCAAATTTCATAACTGTACGATAAACTAAGCTTTATGGAGAGGGTTTTTTTTCACTTTGTAGGGGGCGCTCTTCAGCCATTTTCTTTGCGATTTTTTTGGGACCTTTAAAATATCAAAATTTTCACCAGGCCTGACAAGTGTGCAAAATATTGTGAGTTTTGGGGTATGTTAAGGTCCCCAAAAAGCTGTTCAAAGGGGGCACGGAATAACAAAAAATAATTAAAGCTGCAAGCAGCGTCGTTCGGCCCTCGCAGCTCCGCGCCGCTCCGGCCTGGCCGGCAGCCCGGGGCACCAGGGCACGTCTGGCAGAACAGAAACGTCAACCACCCCGACACCAGAAACCGCAAATGGCCTCCTCGTCCGCACCTCACCCTGACTCAGCATCCCCTCTGAGCTCACCATTAAATTGAATTGTAAGGTTACGGCGTTACGCCAGAATTCGCCATGGCATCAAAGCCCCTCCCTATCTGGAAAGCTATCAGATCTGAATGGTCATTACAGCATCATGAAGACCGTGCATGACCTTCGTGTCATGTTGACTAAATTAGAGGGGACAAATATGGGCATTTCAGCATAAAACAATAGACTTCCTGTATTCAGGGGGCGGGGCTTAGGTGATGTCAGCTGTCCACATTGTCATTGTTTAAAGATATGGTCAATGATCACACAGACAAAGTTCGAAAAAGATCTGATCATGCACATGGGAGTTATTAAGTCAAGTAAAGTAATGGCGAAAGGTCAAAGTTTGAGACTTAGCCACGCCCACACCTTTCAACTTTTGAAAAATCCGACGGTTGAATTTTTTCTCCTATGTCTTAAGAGTAAATAGCAGAAGTTTGAAGGCGATTGGTGAAAAGGGCAACGGAGCATCACTCTCCAAACAACGTGTGCCAAAACAACTAAATCGCGTACTTGGACCAAAATGCCCGACTTCCTGTGCGACTTTGCACTTGGCTCCAAGAGACTTTTTTGTAGGTCCGGAGACACCTCATTAGTGTACCAAATTTCGTAATCCTCAGTCAAAGAATGGCTAGGGGCTGACAGTTTTAATGGTCCTAGGGGGCGCTATTTCAGAAAAATGGCCACGCCCACAAATTTTAGCTGTCCATTTCTATTGGGGGTCAGACTAGGATCACTCACAACAAATTTCGAGGTGATATCTCGATAACTTAAGAAATGAGAGGCAAACGTATTTCCATGGCGTGATGGCGATTTTCGCCATGCTCCCAAAGCCCCGCCTTTTTTCAAAACCTTCCAGTACTGGAGACAAAGTAACCTCAACTTGTCTACTGCTGTTTGCCACAGAATCCTGGTGTTTGGGTAAAAGGAGTCCAGTAGGGAGCTGTGAAAAAAAGAGTGGCGTGGCGACAGGTCAAAGTTTGAGGCTTAGCCACGCCCACATCTTTCAACTTTTGAAAAATCCGACGGTTGAATTTTTTCCCCTATGTCTTAAGAGTATATAGCAGAAGTTTGAAGGAGATTGGTGAAAAGGGCGACGGAGCATCACTCTCCAAACAACGTGTGCGAAAACCACTAAATCGCGCACTTGGACCAAAATGGCCGACTTCCTGTGCGACTTTGCGCTTGGCTCCAAGAGACTTTTTTGTAGGTCCTGAGACACCACATTAGTGTACCAAATTTCGTAATCCTCAGTCAAAGCATAGCTTGGGGCTATTAGTTTAAATGGTCCTAGGGGGCGCTATTTAAGAAAATAGGCCACGCCCACTAAATTCAGATATCTATGTCGCTTGGGGGTCAGACTAGGATCACACACCAGAAGTTTCGTAGCAATATCACGATAACTGAAGAAATGAGAGGCAAACATACTTCCACGGCGTGATGGCGATTTTCGCCATGCTCCTGAAGCCCCGCCTTTTTTTGAAACCTGCCAGTACTGGATACCAAGTGACCTCAAGTTGTCTACTGCTGTTTGCCAGAGATTCCTGCTGATTGGGTAAAAGGAGTCCAGTAGGGAGCTGTGAAAAAATGAGTGGCGTGGCGACAGGTCAAAGTTTGAGGCTTAGCCACGCCCACACCGTTAAACTTTTGAAAAATCCGACGGTTGAATTTTTTCCTCTTTGTCTTAAGAGTATATAGCAGACGTTTCAAGGAGATTGGTGAAAAGGGCGACGGAGCATCACTCTCCAAACAAGGTGTGCGAAAACCAGTAAATCGCGTACTTGGACCAAAATGGCCGACTTCCTGTGCGACTTTGCACTTGGGTCCAAGAGACTTTTTTGTAGGTCCTGAGACACCACATTAGTGTACCAAATTTCGTAATCTTCAGTCAAAGCATGGCTTGGGGCTGACAGTTTTAATGGTCCTAGGGGGCGCTATTTCAGAAAATAGGCCACGCCCACCGGATATTGACATCAGATCTTTTGGGGGGCCGGACTAGGATCACTCACAAGAAGTTTCGTGACGATATCTTTGGAAATGACGAAATGGGAGGCAAACGTAAGGCCAAGGCGGTACGCCTGAATTCGCCGCGCCGCCACAGCCCCGCCCTCTGCCGAAAACTCCCATAAAGTGACGCCAAGCAACCCCCACTTGTCTTGAGTTACCAGCTACAATTTTGTGGTGATTAAGTGAAATGGGGCAATTTGGGACCTTTCACAGTAAAACTTGATCTTTTTGGTCCTGAGGGGGCGGGGCTTGTGTGATGTCATCATCCGACCATTCAATTTACTTTGTGGGGGGATGACGAATGACCACAGAAAGTTTAGTAACTCTATTCCATTCAGTTATGAAGTTATAGCAATTTAAATATTTTTGGCGAGTAGTCAAACTTCGAGGCCTGGCTCCGCCCCTTCAACATATACGAAAACTCAGAATCCTTATCTCATTTTGTTCGCCCATCCCTTCTGAGCAATTTTACACAATTTTTGAGACGATCGTGCGAAAAATGATCGAGCAATCCAATCAGAAACGGACCCTAAAAACGGCAAAAACGGCAAAAAATCGCCATTTCAACCCAAAATGGCCGACTTCCTGTTTGATATTGACCATGGTTGCAAGAGACTTTTCTGTGCGGACTGTTGAGTACTACAAGTGTACCAAATTTCATAACTGTACGATAAACTAAGCTTTATGGAGAGGGTTTTTTTTCACTTTGTAGGGGGCGCTGTTCAGCCATTTTCTTTGCGATTTTTTTGGGACCTTTAAAATATCAAATTTTTCACCAGGCCTGACAAGTGTGCAAAATATTGTGAGTTTTGGGGTATGTTAAGGTCCCCAAAAAGCTGGTCAAAGGGGGCACGGAATAACAAAAAATAATAATAATCAGAGCAAAAACAAGAGGCCTTCGCAGCGCTTTCGCTGCTCGGGCCTAATAATCAGAGCAAAAACAAGAGGCCTTCGCAGCGCTTTCGCTGCTCGGGCCTAATTAAAGCTGCAAGCAGCGTCGTTCGGCCCTCGCAGCTCCGCGCCGCTCCGGCCTGGCCGGCAGCCCGGGGCACCAGGGCACGTCCGCAGAACACAAACGTCGACCACCCCAACACCAGAAACTGCTAACGGCCACCTTGTCCGCAACTCACCCTGACTCAGCATCCCCTTTGAGCCCACCATTATATTTTATGTCTCACCACTAGGGAATCCTCTATCTTTACCACACTGGTGGTGTGATGACAGTGACCAACTTTAATGCTATTCTGACCATGTTTTTTAAAGTTATCGAAGGATAACGTTATCTAGGTGGCGCTGTGACCAACTACAGAAAAGTCCCATTGAGGTCAGCTTTGGTGACATTATATAACATTCACCAACCGTTTGTGCCTCATTGGCTAAAGGGCATGATTGTTCATTGCCATATTCAGTTTCGGGCAAATCGGAGGCCGTTTGTGGAAGTTACAGTCAAATGTAAGGTCATGGCGTCACGCCAGCATTCACCATGGCATCAAAGCCCCTCCCTTTCTGGAAAGCTATCAGATCTGAATGGTCTTTAAAACATCATGAAGACACTGTATGACCTGAGTGTCATTTTCATTAAATTAGAGGGGACAAATATGGGCATTTCACCATAAAACAATAGACTTCCTGTTGTCAGGGGGCGGGGCTTAGGTGATGTCAGCTGTCCACATTGTCTTTGTCTTGAGATGTGGTCAGTGATCACACAGACAAAGTTTGAATTAGATCTGATCATGCACATGGGAGTTATTAAGTCAAGTAATGTCATGGCGAAAGGTCAAAGTTTGAGGCTTAGCCACGCCCACACCTTTATACTTATTTAAAATCCGACGGTTGAATTTTTTCCCCTTTGACTTAAAAGTACATAGCATAAGTTTGAAGGTGATCGGTGTAAAGGGCAACGGGCCATCAATGTCCAAACAACGTGTGCGAAAACCACTAAATCGAGTACTTGGACCAAAATGGCCGACCTCCTGTGCGAAATTGCGCTTGGCTCCAAGAGACTTTTTTGTAGGGCCAGAGACCCTACATGAGTGTACCAATTTTCGTAATCCTCAGTCAAACCTTGTCTTGGGGCTGACAGTTTTAATGGTCCTAGGGGGCGCTATTTCAGAATATAGGCCACGCCTACAAATCTCAGATGCCCATTTCTATTGGGGGTCAGACTAGGATCACTCACCAGACATTTTGTGGCGATGTCACGATAATTGAAGAAATGAGAGGCAAACGTATTGCCATGGCGTGATGGCGAATTTCGCCATACTCCCAAAGCCCCGCCTTTTTTCAAAACCTGCCAGTACTGTAGACCAAGTGACCTCAACTTGTCAGCTGCTATTTACCAGAGATTCCAGGTGATTGGATAAAAGGAGTCCAATAGGGAGCTGTGAAAAAAAGAGTGGCGTGGCGAAAGGTCAAAGTTTGAGGCTTAGCCACGCCCACACCTTTATACTTATTTAAAATCCGACGGTTGAATTTTTTCCTCTATGTCTTAAGAGTATATAGCAGAAGCTCGAAGGCGATTGGTGAAAAGGGCGACGGAGCATCACTCTCCAAACAACGTGTGTGAAAACCACTAAATCGAGTACTTGGACCAAAATGGCCGACTTCCTGTGCGACTTTGCACTTGGCTCCAAGAGACTTTTTTGTAGGTCCTGAGACACCACATTAGTGTACCAAATTTCGTAATCCTCAGTCAAAGCATGGCTTGGGGCTGACAGTTTTAATGGTCCTAGGGGGCGCTAATACAGAAAATAGGCCACGCCCACAAACTTAAGCTGACCTTTTCTATTGGGGGTCAGACTAGGATCACTCACAACAATGGTCGAGGTGATATCACGATAAATGAAGAAATGAGAGGCAAACGTATTTCCATGGCGTGATGGCGAATTTCGCCATGCTCCCAAAGCCCCGCCTTTTTTCAAAACCTTCCAGTACTGGAGACCAAGTGACCTCAACTTGCCTGCTGCTATTTACCAGAGATTCCTGGTGATTGGGTAAAAGGAGTCCAATAAGGAGCTGTGAAAAAAAGAGTGGCGTGGCGAAAGGTCAAAGTTTGAGGCTTAGCCACGCCCACACCTTTATACTTATTTAAAATCCGACGGTTGAATTTTTTCCTCTATGTCTTAAGACTATATAGCAGAAGTTTGAAAGTGATTGGTGAAAAGGGCGACGGAGTATCACTCTCCAAACAACGTGTGTGAAAACCACTAAATCGCGCACTTGGACCAAAATGGCCGACTTCCTGTGCGACTTTGCACTTGGCTTCAAGAGACTTTTTTGTAGGTCCTGAGACACCACATTAGTGTACCAAATTTCGTAATCCTCAGTCAAAGCATGGCTTGGGGCTGACAGTTTTAATGGTCCTAGGGGGCGCTATTTCAGAAAATAGGCCACGCCCACCAGATGTTCACATCAGATCTTTTGGGGGGCCGGACTAGGATCACTCACAAGAAGTTTCGTGACGATATCTTTGGAAATGACGAAATGGGAGGCAAACGTAAGGCCAAGGCGGTACGCCTGAATTCGCCGCGCCGCCACAGCCCCGCCCTCTGCCGAAAACTCCCATAAAGTGACGCCAAGCAACCCCCACTTGTCTTGAGTTACCAGCTATAAATTTGTGGTGATTAAGTGAAATGGGGCAATTTGGGACCTTTCACAGTAAAACTTGATCTTTTTGGTCCTGAGGGGGCGGGGCTTGTGTGATGTCATCATCCGACCATTCAATTTACTTTGTGGGTGGATGACGAATGACCACAGAAAGTTTGGTAACTCTATTCCATTCAGTTATGAAGTTATAGCAATTTAAATATTTTTGGCGAGTAGTCAAACTTCGAGGCCTGGCTCCGCCCCTTCAACATATACGAAAACTCAGAATCCTTATCTCATTTTGTTCGCCCATCCCTTCTGAGCAATTTTACACAATTTTTGAGACGATCGTGCGAAAAATGATCGAGCAATCCAATCAGAAACGGACCCTAAAAACGGCAAAAACGGCAAAAAATCGCCATTTCAACCCAAAATGGCCGACTTCCTGTTTGATATTGACCATGGTTGCAAGAGACTTTTCTGTGCGGACTGTTGAGTACTACAAGTGTACCAAATTTCATAACTGTACGATAAACTAAGCTTAATGGAGAGGGGTTTTTTTCACTTTGTAGGGGGCGCTGTTCAGCCATTTTCTTTGCGATTTTTTTGGGACCTTTAAAATATCAAATTTTTCACCAGGCCTGACAAGTGTGCAAAATATTGTGAGTTTTGGGGTATGTTAAGGTCCCCAAAAAGCTGTTCAAAGGGGGCACGGAATAACAAAAAATAATAATAATCAGAGCAAAAACAAGAGGCCTTCGCAGCGCTTTCGCTGCTCGGGCCTAATCAGAGCAAAAACAAGAGGCCTTCGCAGCGCTTTCGCTGCTCGGGCCTAATTAAAGCTGCAAGCAGCGTCGTTCGGCCCTCGCAGCTCTGCGCCGCTCCGGCCTGGCCAGCAGCCCGGGGCACCAGGGCACGTCTGGCAGAACAGAATCGTCAACCACCCCGACGCCAGAATCCGCAAATGGCCTCCTAGTCCGCACCTCACCCTGACTCAGCATCCCCTCTGAGCTCACCATTAAATTGAATTGTAAGGTTACGGCGTTACGCCAGAATTCGCCATGGCATAAAAGCCCCTCCCTTTCTGGAAAGCTATCAGATCTGAATGGTCATTACAACATCATGAAGACAGTGTATGACCTTAGTGTCATGTTCACTAAATTAGAGGGGACAAATATGGGTATTTCAGCATAAAAAATAGACTTCCTGTAGTCAGGGGGCGGGGCTTAGGTGATGTCAGCTGTCCACATTGTCATTTTTTACAGATATGGTCAATGATCACACAGACAAAGTTTGAAAAAGATCTGATCATGCACATGGGAGTTATTAAGTCAAGTAAAGTAATGGCGAAAGGTCAAAGTTTGAGGCTTAGCCACGCCCACACCTTTCAACTTTTGAAAAATCCGACGGTTGAATTTTTTCCCCTACGTCGTAAGAGTATACAGCAGAAGTTTGATAGTGATTGGTGAAAAGGGCGACGGAGCATCACTCTCCAAACAACGTGTGCGAAAACCACTAAATCGCGTACTTGGACCAAAATGGCCGACTTCCTGTGCGACTTTGTCCTTGGCTCCAAGAGACTTTTTTGTAGGTCCTGAGACACCACATTAGTGTACCAAATTTCGTAATCCTCAGTCAAAGCATGGCTTGGGGCTATTAGTTTAAATGGTCCTAGGGGGCGCTATTTAAGAGAATAGGCCACGCCCACAAACTTCAGCTGTCTATTTCTCTTGGGGGTCAGACTAGGATCACTCACCAGAAGTTTCGTTGCGATATCACGATAACTGAAGAAATGAGAGGCAAACGTATTTCCATGGCGTGATGGTGATTTTCGCCATGCTCCCGAAGCCCCGCCTTTTTTCGGAACCTGCCAGTTCTGGAGACCAAGTAACCTCAAGTTGTCTACTGCTATTTGCCAGATAATCCTGGTGATTGGGTAAAAGGAGTCCAATAGGGAGCTGTGAAAAAAAAGAGTGGCATGGCGAAAGGTCAAAGTTTGAGGCTTAGCCACGCCCACACCTTTCAACTTTTGAAAAATCCGACGGTTGAATTTTTTCCCCTGTGTCTTAAGAGTACATAGCAGAAGTTTGAAGGCGATTGGTGAAAAGGGTGACGGAGCATCAATCTTAAAACAACGTGTGCGAAAACCACTAAATCGCGTACTTGGACCAAAATGGCCGACTTCCTGTGCGACTTTGCACTTGGCTCCAAGAGACTTTTTTGTAGGTCCTGAGACACCACATTAGTGTCCCAAATTTCGTAATCCTCAGTCAAAGCATGGCTTGGGGCTGGCAGTTTTAATGGTCCTAGGGGGCGCTATTTCAGAAAATAGGCCACGCCCACAAATTTCAGCTGCCCATTTCTATTGGGGGTCAGACTAGGATCACTCACAACAAATTTCGAGGTGATATCTCGATAACTGAAGAAATAAGAGACAAACGTATTTCCATGGCGTGATGGCGATTTTCGCCATGCTCCCGAAGCCCCGCCTTTTTTCGAAACCTGCCAGTACTGGAGACCAAGTAACCTCAAGTTGTCTACTGCTATTTGCCAGAGAATCCTGGTGATTGGGTAAAAGGAGTCCAATAGGGAGCTGTGAAAAAAAGAGTGGCATGGTGAAAGGTCAAAGTTTGAGGCTTAGCCACGCCCACACCTTTCAACTTTTGAAAAATCCGACGGTTGATTTTTTCCCCCTATCTCTTAAGAGTTCATAGCCGAAGTTTGAAGGCGATTGGTGAAAAGGGCGACGGAGCATCACTCTCCAAACAACGTGTGCGAAAACCACTAAATCGCGTACTTGGACCAAAATGGCCGACTTCCTGTGCGACTTTGCACTTGGCTCCAAGAAACTTTTTTGTAGGTCCTGAGACACCACATTAGTGTACCAAATTTCGTAATCCTCAGTCAAAGTATGGCTTGGGGCTGACAGTTTTAATGGTCCTAGGGGGCGCTATTTCAGAAAATAGGCCACGCCCACCGGATGTTCGCATCAGATTTTTTGGGGGGCTGGACTAGGATCACTCACAAGAAGATTCGTGACGATATCTTTAGAAAGGACGAAATGGGAGGCAAACGTATGGCCACGGCGGTACGCCTGACTTCGCCGCGCCGCCACAGCCCCACCCTCTGCTGAAAACTCCGATAAAGTGACTCAAAGCAACCTCCACTTGTCTTGAGTTACCAGCTACAAGTTTGTGGTGATTGAGTGAAATGGGGCAATTTGGGACCTTTCACAGTAAAACTTGACCTTTTTGGTCCTGAGGGGGCGGGGCTTGTGTGATGTCATCATCCGACTATTCAACTTACTTTGTGGGTGGATGACAAATGACCACAGAAAGTTTGGTAACTCTACTCCATTCAGTTATGAAGTTATAGCAATTTAAATTTTTTTGGCGAGTAGTCAAACTTCGAGGCCTTGCCCCGCCCCTTCAACATATACGAAAAGTCAGAATCCTTGTCTCATTTTGTTCACCCATCCCTTCTGAGCAATTTTACACAATTTTTGAGTTGATCGTGCGAAGAATGATCGAGCAATCCAATCAGAAACGGACCCTAAAAACGGCAAAAACGGCTAAAAATCGCCATTTCAACCCAAAATGGCCGACTTCCTGTTTGATATTGACCATGCTTGCAAGAGACTTTTCTGTGCGGACTGTTGAGTACTACAAGTGTACCAAATTTCATAACTGTACGATAAACTAAGCTTTATGGAGAGGGGTTTTTTTCACTTTCTAGGGGGCGCTGTTCAGCCATTTTCTTTGCGATTTTTTTGTGACCTTTAAAATATCAAATTTTTCACCAGGCCTGACAAGTTTGCAAAATATTGTGAGTTTTGGGGTATGTTAAGGTCCCCAAAAAGCTGTTCAAAGGGGGCACGGAATAACAAAAAATAATCAGAGCAAAAACAAGAGGCCTTCGCAGCGCTTTCGCTGCTCGGGCCTAATTAAAGCTGCAAGCAGCGTCGTTCGGCCCTCGCAGCTCCGCGCCGCTCCGGCCTGGCCGGCAGCCCGGGGCACCAGGGCACGTCTGGCAGAACAGAAACGTCAACCACCCCGACACCAGAAACCGCAAATGGCCTCCTCGTCCGCACCTCACCCTGACTCAGCATCCCCTCTGAGCTCACCATTAAATTGAATTGTAAGGTTACGGCGTTACGCCAGAATTCGCCATGGCATCAAAGCCCCTCCCTATCTGGAAAGCTATCAGATCTGAATGGTCATTACAGCATCATGAAGACCGTGCATGACCTTAGTGTCATGTTGACTAAATTAGAGGGGACAAATATGGGCATTTCAGCATAAAACAATAGACTTCCTGTATTCAGGGGGCGGGGCTTAGGTGATGTCAGCTGTCCACATTGTCATTGTTTAAAGATATGGTCAATGATCACACAGACAAAGTTCGAAAAAGATCTGATCATGCACATGGGAGTTATTAAGTCAAGTAAAGTAATGGCGAAAGGTCAAAGTTTGAGACTTAGCCACGCCCACACCTTTCAACTTTTGAAAAATCCGACGGTTGAATTTTTTCTCCTATGTCTTAAGAGTAAATAGCAGAAGTTTGAAGGCGATTGGTGAAAAGGGCAACGGAGCATCACTCTCCAAACAACGTGTGCCAAAACAACTAAATCGCGTACTTGGACCAAAATGGCCGACTTCCTGTGCGACTTTGCACTTGGCTCCAAGAGACTTTTTTGTAGGTCCGGAGACACCTCATTAGTGTACCAAATTTCGTAATCCTCAGTCAAAGAATGGCTAGGGGCTGACAGTTTTAATGGTCCTAGGGGGCGCTATTTCAGAAAAATGGCCACGCCCACAAATTTTAGCTGTCCATTTCTATTGGGGGTCAGACTAGGATCACTCACAACAAATTTCGAGGTGATATCTCGATAACTTAAGAAATGAGAGGCAAACGTATTTCCATGGCGTGATGGCGATTTTCGCCATGCTCCCAAAGCCCCGCCTTTTTTCAAAACCTGCCAGTACTGGAGACAAAGTAACCTCAACTTGTCTACTGCTGTTTGCCACAGAATCCTGGTGTTTGGGTAAAAGGAGTCCAGTAGGGAGCTGTGAAAAAAAGAGTGGCGTGGCGACAGGTCAAAGTTTGAGGCTTAGCCACGCCCACATCTTTCAACTTTTGAAAAATCCGACGGTTGAATTTTTTCCCCTATGTCTTAAGAGTATATAGCAGAAGTTTGAAGGAGATTGGTGAAAAGGGCGACGGAGCATCACTCTCCAAACAACGTGTGCGAAAACCACTAAATCGCGCACTTGGACCAAAATGGCCGACTTCCTGTGCGACTTTGCGCTTGGCTCCAAGAGACTTTTTTGTAGGTCCTGAGACACAACATTAGTGTACCAAATTTCGTAATCCTCAGTCAAAGCATAGCTTGGGGCTATTAGTTTAAATGGTCCTAGGGGGCGCTATTTAAGAAAATAGGCCACGCCCACTAAATTCAGATATCTATGTCGCTTGGGGGTCAGACTAGGATCACGCACCAGAAGTTTCGTAGCAATATCACGATAACTGAAGAAATGAGAGGCAAACATACTTCCACGGCGTGATGGCGATTTTCGCCATGCTCCTGAAGCCCCGCCTTTTTTTGAAACCTGCCAGTACTGGATACCAAGTGACCTCAAGTTGTCTACTGCTGTTTGCCAGAGATTCCTGCTGATTGGGTAAAAGGAGTCCAGTAGGGAGCTGTGAAAAAATGAGTGGCGTGGCGACAGGTCAAAGTTTGAGGCTTAGCCACGCCCACACCGTTAAACTTTTGAAAAATCCGACGGTTGAATTTTTTCCTCTTTGTCTTAAGAGTATATAGCAGACGTTTCAAGGAGATTGGTGAAAAGGGCGACGGAGCATCACTCTCCAAACAAGGTGTGCGAAAACCAGTAAATCGCGTACTTGGACCAAAATGGCCGACTTCCTGTGCGACTTTGCACTTGGGTCCAAGAGACTTTTTTGTAGGTCCTGAGACACCACATTAGTGTACCAAATTTCGTAATCTTCAGTCAAAGCATGGCTTGGGGCTGACAGTTTTAATGGTCCTAGGGGGCGCTATTTCAGAAAATAGGCCACGCCCACCGGATGTTCACATCAGATCTTTTGGGGGGCCAGACTAGGATCACTCACAAGAAGTTTCGTGATGATATCTTTAGAAATGACGAAATGGGAGGCAAACGTAAGGCCACGGCGGTACGCCTGACTTCGCCGCGCCGCCACAGCCCCGCCCTCTGCCGAAAACTCACATAATGTGACACCAAGCAACCCCCACTTGTCTTGAGTTACCAGCTACAAATTTGTGGTGATTTAGTGAAATGGGGCAATTTGGGACCTTTCACAGTAAAACTTAACCTTTTTGGTCCTGAGGGGGCGGGGCTTGTGTGATGTCATCATGCGACCATTCAATTTACTTTGTGAGGTGATGACGAATGACCACAGAAAGTTTGGTAACTCTATTCCATTCAGTTATGAAGTTATAGCAATTTAAAAATTTTTGGCGAGTAGTCAAACTTCGAGGCCTGGCCCCGCCCCTTCAGTATTTACGAAAAGTCAATTTTATTGTCTCATTTTGTTCGCCCATCTCTTCTGAGCAATTTTACAGAATTTTTGAGATGATCGTGCAAAAAATGATCGAGCAATCCAATCAGAAACGGACCCTAAAAACGGCCAAAACGGCAAAAAATCGCCATTTCAACCCAAAATGGCCGACTTCCTGTTTGATATTGACCATGCTTGCAAGAGACTTTTCTGTGCGGACTATTGAGTACTATAAGTGTACCAAATTTCATAACGGTACGATAAACTAAGCTTTATGGAGAGGGTTTTTTTTCATTTTCTAGGGGGCGCTGTTCAGCCAATTTCTTTGCGATTTTTTTGGGACCTTTAAAATATCAAATTTTTCACCAGGCCTGACAAGTATGCAAAATATTGTGAGTTTTGGGGTATGTTAAGGTCCCCAAAAAGCCATTCAAAGCGGCACCGGAATAATAAATAAAAATAATAATTAAAGCTGCAAGCAGCGTCGTTCGGCCCTCGCAGCGAAGATGCTCACCCTCCTTCCGCACCCCCTCCGCTCCATCCCCGATGCTCTCCAAACCCAACTCCCCGCCGCTCCGTCCTGGCCGGCAGCACGGGGCACCAGGGCACGTCCACGGACTGAAACGTCCACCACCCTGACACCAAGAAAAGCTAACAGTCACCTCATCCACACCTCACCCTGAATCAGCATCCCCTCCGAGCCTACCATTATATTACATGTCTCACCACTAGGGCATACTTTATCTTTAGCACACTGTTGGTGTGATGACACAGACCAACTTTAGTGCTTTTTTGCCCATATTTATTAAAGTTTTCGAAAGTTAAAGTTATCTAGGGGGCGCTGTGATCAATTACAGAAAAATCCCATTGAGGTCAGCTTTGGTTGACAAGGACAGTTTTCTGTTATTTTGGCATCAAACGGACGTTGTGTGTGTTATCTAAAGCCAGTGAGCTGAAAGGGGCGGAGCTACAGGGATTTGAATCAACAACCACATCAATGTGTTTGGTGCAGTCACGTGATGTCACAAGCCAAGTATAATGCCATTCTGACTTTGACTTTAGAAGTTAATAAAGTTTGAACCCATCTAGGGGGCGTTGTGACCATTTACAAGTAAATGCCATAGAGGTCATCTTTGGTCATCAAAGATGGTTTTCTGTTAATTTGGAATCAATCAAACGTTGCATGGGTCATCTAGAGACAAAAAGCTGTAAGTGGGTGGAGTTAAAGTGAATTGAACAAGTGATCACATACATGTGTTGATTGCAGATGTGTGATGACTCCCACAATGTTTGATGTAGTTTGGAACTTTTTTGCAGAAGTTACAAAGGTTTTTTGTATCTAGGGGGCGCTGTCCCAAATTTAAGAATTATTCCATGAAGAAGTTTGTAGGTTGATGACAGTCATTTGTGTGCAGTTTGGTGTGAATTGCATCATGCATGTGTTATTAAGGGCCTAATATCTGTCAGGGGGCGGAGCTAAAGCAATATCAACAACTTACCACAGGACTGTGGTGGGTGCCATTGTGTGAGTACACATAGCAAGTTTGGTGCAGTTACGACCTCGTCTGTAGGAGTTATTACAGTTTTAATGGTGTGTAGGGGGCGCTGTGGTGACATTACACAACTTTCACCAACGGTGTGTGCCTCGTTGAATAAAGGGCATGATTGTTGATTGCCATGTTCAGTCTCGGGCAGATCGGAGGTTGTTAGTGGAAGTTACAGTCAAACGTAAGGTCACGGCGTCACGCCAGAATTCGCCGTGGCATCAAAGCCCTTCCCTTTCTGAAAAGCTATCAGATCTGAATGGTCATTACAACATCATGAAGACAGTGCATGACCTTAGTGTCATGTTGACTAAAGTAGAGGGGACAAATATGGGCATTTCACCATTAAAAAATAGACTTCCTGTAGTCAGGGGGCGGGGCATAGGTGATGTCAGCTGTCCACATTGTCATTGTCTTGAGATGTGGTCAATGATCACACAGACGGAGTTTGATATAGATCTGATCATGCACATGGGAGTTGTTAAGTCAAGTAATGTAATGGCGAAAGGTCAAAGTTTGAGGCTTAGCCACGCCCACACCTTTATACTTGTATAAAATCCGACGGTTGAATTTTTTCCTCTATGTCTTAAGATTATATAGCAGGAGTTTGAAGGTGATAGGTGGAAAGGACGACGAGACATCATTCTCCTAATAACGTGTGTGAAAACCACTAAATCGAGTAATTGGACCAAAATGGCCGACTTCCTGTGCGACTTTGCACTTGGCTCAAAGAGACTTTTTTGTAGGTCCTGAGACCCCACATTAGTGTACCAAATTTCGTACTCCTCAGTCAAAGCATGGCTTGGGGCTGACAGTTTTAATGGACCTAGGGGGCGCTATTTCAGAAAATAGGCCACGCCCATTTGATGTTCACATGAGATCTTTTGGGGGGCCGGACTAGGATCACTCACAAGACGTTTCGTGACTGTATCTATAGAAATGACGACATGGGAGGCACATGTATGGTCACGGCGGTACGCCTGACTTCGCCGCGTCGCCACAGCCCCGCCTTCTGCAGAAAACACCCATAAAGTGACGTCAAGCAACGCCAACTTCTCTTCAGTTACCTGCTACAAATTCGGGCTGATTATTCGACAGGGCGAATTTTGGAAAATTTCCCAGTAAAACTTGACGTTTTAAGTCCTGAGGGGGCGGGGCTTGTGTGACATCATCCAGCGACCATTCATTTGTCTTCGGGGGGCGATGACGATTATCCATAGAAAGTTACTTTAACTGTAATTCTTTCATTTGTGAAATTATAGCAATTTGAATTTTTTTGGCGAGTGCTCGAACTTTGAGGCCTGGCCCCGCCCCTTCAGTATTTACGAAAAGTCAATTTTATTTTCTCATTTGAAGCGTCCATCGCTTCTGTTCGATGGCACACTATTTTTGAGACTATGGTACGAAAAATGACGAAACTGTTCAACCAAATATAGACCCTAGAAATGGCCAAAACGGCTAAAAATCGCCATTTCAACCCAAAATGGCCGACTTCCTGTTTTATATTGACCATGGTTGCAAGAGGCTTTTTTGTGCGGACTGTTGAGTAGTACCAGTATACCAAATTTCATAACTGTACGATAAACTAAGCTTTATGGAGAGGGGTATTTTTCACTCTTTAGGGGGCGCTGTCGAGCCACTTTTTTATCAACTTTCACATCGCCAGTGAAATACGTAAATTTCACGCACTTTCTATATTGGGCCAGAATTTGGTGACTTTTTGGATATGCTAAGACCCCCTAAAGGCCACCCAAAGACGCGGAAGAAAAAAGAAAGCGTAATAATAATTAAAGCTGCAAGCAGCGTCGTTCGGCCCTCGCAGCGAAGCTGCTCGCCCTCCTTCCGCACCCCCTCCGCTCCATCCCCTACGCTCTCCAAACCCAGCTCCGCGCTTCTCCGTCCTGGCCGGCAGCCGGGGGCACCAGGGCACGTCTGGCAGAACAGAAAGTCAACCACCCCGACACCAGAAACCGTGAACGGCCTCCTCGTCCACACCTCACCCTGACTCAGCATCCCCTCTGAGCCCACCATTACACGTCTCACCACTAGGAGATACTCTATCTTTACCACACTGGTGATGTGATGTTCAGTCTCGGGCAAATCGGAGGCTGTTTGTGGAAGTTACAGTCAAACGTAAGGTCACAGCGTCACGCCAGAAATCGCCATGGCATCAAAGCCCCTCCCTTTCTGAAAAGCTATCAGATCTGAATGGTCATTACAACATCATGAAGACAGTGCATGACCTTAGTGTCATGTTGACTTAATTAGAGGGGACAAATATGGGCATTTCACCATAAAACAGTAGACTTCCTGTAGTCAGGGGGCGGGGCTTAGATGATGTCAGCTGTCCACATTGTCACTGTCTTCACATGTGGTCAGTGATCACACAGACAAAGTTTGACATTGATCTGATCATGCACATGGGAGTTATTAAGTCATGTAACGTAATGGCGACTGGTCAAAGTTTGAGGCTTAGCCACGCCCACACCTTTATACTTATTTAAAATCCGACGGTTGAATTTTTTCCTCTATGTCTTAAGAGTATATAGAAGGAGTTTGAAGGTGATCGGTGGAAAGGACGACGAGACATCATTCTCCTAATAACGTGTGCAAAAACCACTAAATCGAGTACTTGGACCAAAATGGCCGACCTCCTGTGCGACATTGTACTTGGCTCCAAGAGACTTTTTTGTAGGTCCTGAGACACTACATTAGTGTGCCAAATTTCGTGATCCTCAGTCAAAGCATGGCTTGGGGCTGATAGTTTTAATGGTCCTAGGGGGCGCTATTTCAGAAAATAGGCCACGCCCACAAACTTCAGCTGTCCAATTCTATTAGGGGTCAGAGTAAGATCACTCATCAGAAATTGTGTGGTGATGTCACAATGATTGAAGAAATGAGACACAAACGTATTTCCATGGCGTGATGGTGAATTTCGCCATGATCCCAAAGCCCCGCCTTTATTCGAAACCTGCCAGTACTATAGACCAAGTGACCTCAACTTGTCTGCTGCTATTTGCCAGTGAATGGTGGTGATTGGTTAAAAGGAGTCCAATAGGGAGCGGTGAAAAAAAAGAGTGGCGTGGCGACAGGTCAAAGTTTGAGGCTTAGCCACGCCCACACCTTTATACTTATTTAAAATCCGTAGGTTGAATTTTTTCCCCTTTGTCTTAAGAGTCTATAGCAGAAGTTTGAAGGTGATTGGTGAAAAGGGCGATGGTGCAACACTCTCCAAACAACGTGTGCGAAAACCACTAAATCGAGTACTTGGACCAAAATGGCCGACTTCCTGTGCGACTTGGTTCTTGGCTCCAAGAGACTTTTTTGTAGGTCCTGAGACACCACATTAGTGTACCAAATTTCGTAATCCTCAGTCAAAGCATGGCTTGGGGCTGACAGTTTTAATGCTCCTAGGGGGCGCTATTTCAGAAAATAGGCCACGCCCACCGGATTTTCACATCACATTTTTTGGGGGGCAGGACTAGGATCACTCCCAAGAAGTTTCGTGGCGATATCTTTAGAAATGACGAAATGGGAGGCAAACGTAAGGCCTAAGTGGTACGCCTGACTTCGCCGTGCCGCCACAGCCCCGCCTTCTGCAGAAAACTCCCATAAAGTGACGCCAAGCAACCCCAACTTGTCTTCAGTTAACTGGTACAAATTTGGGATGATTATTTGAAAGGGCGAATTTTAGAAAATTTCCCAGTAAAACTTGACCTTTTAAGTCCTGAGGGGGCGGGGCTTATGTGACATCATCAATCGACCATTCATTTGTCTTCGGGGGGCGATGACGATTGTCCACAGAAAGTTACTTTAACTGTAATTCTTTCATTTATGAAATTATAGCAATTTGAATTTTTTTGGCGAGTGCTCGAACTTTGAGGCCTGGCCCCGCCCCTTCAGTATTTACGAAAAGTCAATTTTATTTTCTCATTTGAATCGTCCATCGCTTCTGTTCGATTGCACACTATTTTTGAGACGATCGTGCGAAAAATGACCAAACTGTTCAACCAAATATAGACCCTAGAAATGGCCAAAATGGCTAAAATTCGCCATTTCAACCCAAAATGGCCGACTTCCTGTTTGATATTGACCATGGTTGCAAGTGACTTTTCTGTGCGGACTGTGGAGTACTACAAGTATACCAAATTTCATAACCGTACGATAAACTAAGCTTTATGGAGAGGGGTATTTTTCACTTTCTAGGGGGCGCTGTCCAGCCACTTTTTTACGAACTTTCACATCGCCAGTGAAATACGTAAATTTCACGCACTTTCTATATTGAGCCAGAATTTGGTGACTTTTTGAATATGCTAAGACCCCCTAAAGGCCATTCAAAGACGCGGAAGAAAAAAGAAAGAAAGAAAGAAAGAAAGAATAAACGGAGCAGATACAATAGGCCTTCGCAGCTTCACTGCTCGGGCCTAATAAACAGAGCAAAAACAAGAGGCCTTCGCAGCGCTTTCGCTGCTCGGGCCTAAAAAAGAAACGGAGCAGATACAATAGGCCTTCGCAGCGCTTCGCTGCTCGGGCCTAATAATTCCCAGTTTCCAGAAAAAATGCAGAAGCAGCCGTGCACCCAAAGACAGACAAAGAGCCTTGGGGATAAGATAGGGAGGAGAGGAGGAAAAAAGCGTCTGTACTTTCCAAGAGCCGGAAGAAGGATCCAGGATCGTAAATTGCACCAATTTGACTGGCCTCCCTTCTGTGCCTCCCTTCTGCGCCAATCAGGAGGCGCAAGTAATATCGGAAGACTGGGCTGTTTTACATCAACCTCAGACTGACCCTTTTCTCAAGATAGGGGAAGTCGTGAAAATTTATTTTCGGTCCTCCTGGGAGCTTCAAGACCTGAGTCTTTATAAACCTTGCATTCCTGTTTATCTACAATCAAAGAAGGTGTTTAGGTTGTTTACCCTGAAAATAGAAATCAAGGTGCTCTAAATTAGAATCTTATCCGCCACATACCTAAACTGTTTTGTGTTTTCTTTCATGTAAAATCTCTGTCATTTGGTGTTTCTCCAGTTAAAATTCATGCTAATGGTAAAACTGTCCAGTTTTAAGACATGAATTTCATTCTTTCCTGTTTAAAGTAATACTTTGATGCTAAAGTAATACTTTTTGAGGCTTTATATGAATAACTGTGTTAAATTGTGATAATGGAATTTCATCTTGGAGAAGGTAATTTATTTGGAAGAGCCACAGTGCCCTCCAGTGGTTTTTGAGCGAGATACAGGTGGGCGTGCCCTAAAGGTTATATACCCATCCGAACCTCGTGGCGGCATTTTGAGAATCAAAGACGCCTTAAGCAAATCTCTGCATGGCTTTTCTTTCTTGGCCTAACAAAGCGTCGCTCTCAAAATTTATAGCATACACTTAGAAGAAACTCTGTTTTGTTTTGACTTCCTACGTGAAATTGGAAGTCTGCATGTTCGTTGAAACATTAAGAGTAAAAGCAGTTTGGAACACAGTTTGATTATTCAGCTCTGGTTTGGAATAATTTGGGCCCGTGATCCAAATTCCATGTTTCGAGGCCGCAGAGGTGAAGGAACCGAAAAGTCAAGCCACGATGGACGATTACCTCATCCTCTCCTTTCAAGACCGACAGGGAGCCAGTAACATTTAATCCAAAAAGGCCACGAGCCAGGAACCCAAGGCTGTTGGAGCCGCTGGCCACCCTCCCGGCGATGAAAAGCAGGTCTGTGAAACATCTAATCTGGCTGACTTTTGTGCTAAGCTCGATTCGTGAATTCAGATTAGTCCATTTCTTTTATGGCTTGTTTATTTCTATCCCACATTCACGTTTAGCTCTCAAGATTTATCGTCTTTCTCTGCCGCACACGAATCCTTATTCACACACACACACACACACACACACACACACACACACACACACACACACACCCTCCCGTATTCCTATACCCATAGCGATGCACACACACACACACACACACACACACACACACACACACACACACACACACACACACACACACACACACACACACACACACACACACACACACACACACGCTCACTTGTTCTCCCTACAGAAGTTATTCCTAATATAAAATCCTATGTGTCACCAAATTTTCACTTTTATTACAGGCTAGTTATTTCATAGCACTGCCATAAAGCTTTGTGTTTATCCACTTACTTATTCTCATGCCTGAAACAATAAGCTGTGTTTGGTTCTCTTTGTCAAGTGTCACAACTGATGTTTGTAATAAATTCACAAAACTTAAATCATGCCTGATCAATACCTAGCGATCTCGAGAATAGCCGGCACATTCTGACAAGAACTCAGCTTTCAGATTAAAATGTGGTGTTAACTTTGAGACTGATTACATTGAGAAGATATAAATATTAAATCCAGTGTCCCAGTTCACACAGACAAAACTGGGTGGTGCCCCGAGTTATTTAATATAAAATTGTAAATGACAAAGACAAGCTAAGTCTACACCACATTTGATAAATATAGATATAAAACTATATGTATCGGTACACTTGGCTGCTAGACGTTGCAGTTTAGTGCTTTTACATGCGAATCTTTCACCAACGTGATGTACTTTGAACTAGGTTATGCTGGGTTTGAAGAGCGTTTCACAAATTAGTCAAAGCCATTCCAGTAATTAGCCTGATTGCATTCACTGCTGCTTCACCAAAACAGAGATTTTGGGCCCTATTTGAGGTGAGTAAGCTAAACAATTACATTTAACAGCTTCTAAAGATCGTTCCCTACCTGTAATTTTGCAGCTATAATTGCTATATTTATAAATGCAAAGTAAGAGAGACCTGTGTAGCATTAAGGAGTGGCTACATATGTAACAAATGACCAATAAGATGTGATAATTCCATATAAAAATGAAATATCAACTTGATTGATCTTTGAACATTTAATCAGAATATTTTAGTTGCTTTTACATTCAGGGACCATAAACACACATCACATGAATTCAGAGTCGAGTTTAATTAATGAAAATTAATTTATTTATATTTCCCTAGACTAATGATTGTGCATGACACGGTGTGAATAATGATGTGTAATGTAATGGATATGAAGTGATTCATTGTGAGGTGCGGAATGCTGAACTGGAAGCTTGATGTTTTAGCAAAACCTTTCTTAAGTATCTGAGAGAGTTTGTGAAGTCTGGGTTGTAAAAAAATTTGGCTGTATGTTTGTAAACTGGAGATTTGTTTATTAAACCATCCGACACAATCTGTTGAGTCTATGATACCCTTTTTGTGGAGATCCCTGTTCAGATCCAGGTGATCACGATGTCAGGATGGACATGGACCTCGAGCTACCAGGAACCCATAGATTAGCTCCGATATGACCTGTCTTATCGGATTAGCTCCGATATGACCCAACCGGACCCAGAACCCCGATGACCTGGTCAGCGACCTGGTCTGCACTGTGTTTTGCATACTGGACACCTGCCGTCGAGGCCAGGGGAGCCACTTTTTGGACTGGGCGGGTTATGACCCGAAAGAATGCTCCTGGGAACTTATGTGGTCTGCCCCAAACCTGTCCCTTATCACATGCAGATCACATTGCCCTGGTATTTCAGGAGATGTCCCTCAGTAAGGGGGTCCTGTCATGTCCTCCTTCTCACAAGGCACTTCCTCAAGCCAATCCAGCCATTCCCACCACTAGAACTCCATTACCCAGCATCCCCAACACCAGATCATCCACTCTCATCACTGGACACCCTGTTTACATCTCCCACCAACTCTACAAAAGAAAGTGCTTTCCCTACCTACCTCACTCAGTCATCATTCCCACAGATATGTGCCCAGAGTTCTCAGACCAGACCAGCCCACATTACCAAGCTTACCGACTTCCTGTAGGTCTGGCTGTTCTTATTCTGGAACTGCTGGGCGCTCGTCTTCTTACGAGCTGTGCGTATCAGCTTCTTTATCAAACTGCGTGAGTCTTGCTCAGTGTCAGTCACTCCACACTTGGGTCAAACAACACACAACAGCTGAACTCTCGCTCTAGTCACCTCAGCTCCAAACTAGCCTTGCAGTCACACTACAGCACCGCGCTGTGAATTCACAGACTCAAATAATTGTCGAGATGAATCGTAACATTGGAACTTTAGCGGAGATTTATTCTTTGGCACAAAAGATGGATGCCATCAAGGAGAGAGTGGACGAATCAGCACGGATTGGGATAGTTTAATGTCCATTATTGGGATTTTGAGAGGTTGAGGACCAACAAACTGTAAGACAGAGAGGAAATTATCTCTGTCTGGCCCCAAAACAATTTCTAATCAGAATCTGTCGTCCTTGAGCCTGCAGGGCTCCAACGAAAACTCCCCCCTCAGAAGATATGTGGAATGTGCCGTCTCTATGGCAACTCAACTCTGTCTCCTTTCCCAGCCTGGGCAGAAAAGCGGGAAGGCCGCCGAAGCGTCCAGGGTCACTGCAACCCTCCAGCCCTCAATGCTCCTCCCCCTATCCACACTGAGGTGACATGTGCTGCTAATCGTGGCTGCAGGAACTGAAGTTGGGATAGTCCCAACCCACCACCCCTCCTAGTGGACACTTAGGTTGTGTTGTCTGAAGTCTGTTGCATATATGTCTGAGGTGTTTTTTTGCAGAGCAAAGCTGCCCTCCTGGTGGGAGGGTAACTTTGAAGTGCCTTTTTTCCCTCCACCTGAACCAACCCTCATGTAACCCTCTTATCTCTATTAAGGTGGCGCGACTCAGGGTTGTGAATGACCACAGTCACCAATTCTTGTCATGTGTCTTGCCCATGTATGTCTGATCTCTCAATCGTGTGTACTGAAACTCTAATTTCCCTCTGGGATCAATCAATCAATCAGTCTTTATTTAAAAAACACCTTACAGGCATGAGCATGCCACCTAGGTGCTGTACAACAAAAGAATAAAACAATAAAACATATAGCGCCACAGACATAATTAAAACCACAAATAAGAATTACAAAATATAAACATTAGCTATTTCTAACCCACAGAATTAAAAGCCAGATCATAAAAGTAGGTTTTCAGCCTCATTTTAAAAACTGCTACTGATGGAGAGCCCCTAATGGTTAGGGGCAGTGCGTTCCACAGTTTCGGACCCGCAACAGAGAACACCCTGTCCCCTCTCAACTTCAACCTGGCCTTAGGAGCCACAAGTAGCAGCTGGTTCTCAGAGCGGAGTGGCCGGGCCGGAACATATGGCTGCAGCAACTCCGTCAAATAGGTCGGAGCCACACCGTTCAGCGCCTTAAACACCATTAAAAGAAGTTTAAAACGAATTCTAAAATCAACAGGCAACCAGTGGAGAGCAGCCAAAATTGGTGTCACATGTTCATGCTTCCTTTTGTTGAACAAGAGTCTTGCTGCAGCATTCTGGACAAGCTGCAGCCGGTTTACAGTACCCTTACTTACACCAAATAAAACGGAATTACAATAGTCGAGTCGTGAGGTAATAAAAGCATGAACAACAGTCTCAAGGTCACGTCTAGATAAAAACGGCTTTACTTTAGCCAAACGTCTTAAATGATAAAATGAAGAGAATACGTACAGTACCCACATGAGCATCCATGCAGAATGCACTGTCCAGCTTCACGCCAAGGTTGACTGCTGAAACATCCAAATATGAGTTCAATTCACCGCAGTCTACGTTTGAAAAATCTACATGTCCACTCGGACCAAACAACAATGCCTGTTTTTTCCCCATTAAGACACAGGAAGTTTTCTGCCAACCATATCTTAATTTCTGCCAAACAATAAAAAAAAAAATGTATTGTGTGATCACCGGCGCCATCTAGAGGCAAGTACAATTGGCAGTCGTCGGCATAGAGATGGAATCCAATTCCAAACTTTCGTAAAATGTCACCCAATGGGAGAATATGAATTTAAAACAGCAAGGGTCCCAGTACTGAACCCTGCGGTATCCCCCATAGCAGATATGAGAAGGGATTAATAAAGTATCTTTGATTTTATTGATTTGATCAGCAGAAGATTTAGCTGTTAGTGTAAGGGATTAAATGCTATCTTGTTTTAAAACCAGGTGGACGTGAGCGCATCTTGGGTTTGCAAAAGAAAACTATATATATATAAACTTATATATATATATATATATATATAAACTTACAGTTTATGAATTTTAGATAAAAACTCTTACAGGTAGTTTTATTTGTATTTGATGTTTTTAATGTTAGTTTCAGCATCCCCCTTTGTATCCATAAACAGAAAAAAAGAGTTTCCTTTAGGTAAGTGAGTCATGTGAAGTGAGTCCACGTCGAAGGTTCAGGAGAAAGAAGCAGTTTGTCAGGGTTTCAGACAGTGATTGCTGTCAACCTTAATGGTGTCCTTTTGGTTAAAACCTGTAGAGAAGAACTGTACCTGACCCACACTGATCTCTATTCCAGCTCCACAATGTGGCAGCTTGTCACCTGAAGCTTGTTATCAACAACCCACAGCCACCCACATCCCTATAATGCGAGCAGCATCTCAGGCAAGTGTGGCAGCATTCTGACACTAACAGCTACTTACTTCCATTAGCTGATATCAGCCGGTCAAGTGGCTGCTTGGCAGCTCAAGTTGTCTCAATCAGATTATGGGAAATGGCTATTTCCTGAGGTTGATTTGTTACAGGAGGAGTTTTCAGATTACCGACAATTAGACACAGATGAGATGAACAAACATACTTACCTAGTTTCATTGATCATCACAGATACCAGTGATGTTACATCCATTGTAATATTTTTAGATGCTGTGAAGGGAACTTCATCATGCTTTAGCTTAAAATCTGTGGCTGTAAGCAAGCACCACACACACACACACACACACACACACACACACACACACACACACACACACACACACAAGCGCTGAGCTAAATCAATGAAAATGTCCCTCCAAACGGCGGGCTGAACAAAAGAACACCCAACGTGGCGATCTCAAAAAACTTGAATTTGAACCCTTACTTCTGCTTATATTACACCCAAACCTCTGTGAAAATGCTAGAAGCCGTAGTTGTACTTTAAAATACCTTTATTGGCTTCAAATACATCTGTTTCATACTGCTAATTTATCTACGAAAACAAAAGCGACCCTACCAAATGGCGGCGGTACAGGCCCATTATAAAACACACAAATACCTCGTCATCAAACCTTCAGGAACAGTCAACGTTCCATTACAGTGGTTTTACCTGGATATACGTTCATTTACATCATATTAGGACCAAGTTTAAGTTCAAATTTTTAACTTTTATAGACATACAGATGAGGGAAAAACGTTGTCAGACCATAGCTCATTTAATTCTGAGCTGCGCCTGCGCAGAAGCCCTCTGTGCCCGCAGTGGTGCCACCGCACCCTCTGCTGGTGGGAATGACCACAGCAACCTTAACTTTACATAATACATATAAGCTTTGTTATACAAAAAAATAAAAAATAAAATAGAAAGGGTGTCTGTTTTCATAAAACTTATAATATAGCATTTTACAGTCTACTACACTTTCCCCTGCTTCAAGAGATGACTCCGGTATCTTGTACTTAGGAGTATAGTCAGGCCAATATACAGTCAGAGTCAGTATTTATGGTCCTTCAAAAATGTCAAGAGTTTTTAGTCTTGTCACAAGTCTAACATGTCCATACAGGAGTACGGTAATAGGACATGTATGGTTGTGTCGGGTACAAAGTCATGGGGTAAGGTGTACAGGCAAAAAACCTATTCGCTCCTGCATTCCAAGGGTGTTAAGAAGGTTGTCCAAACTGATTGTAGGTGAACACTTCTCGTGGCTTAACGGTTCTCGCTGATCTTTGTACTGTTGTACCATCCTCTTCTGGTGTGGTTGTTTCAGGCCAATTGTCACAAACTTGTGCATCTGATACACTATTTTCCATTTCACTATCCTCAATAGGAACAGTTTGATGCACATTTTCCATAGCATCATTTGCATCCGGTATGGGTATCTCAGCTGGTTTTGTGACAGTAGGCACTGTTTGTCATGCTGAAGTCAGAGCAATAGCTAGGGTTGGTACTTTTGAACGTTGTAGTTTAACTTGTGGTTGTGTCCATTGCTCCTGTGTGTTAGATAGTTTTGAATACTTTGGGTTACAGGTTGAAATTCAGGGGCTGCAGCTCTGAGTTGAGGGTGTGATTGAGATGGAGGTCTTGGTCTCATATTGTACACAGGTACGCGTTGCCAGTGATAAGTGTATTCCTCTTCTTCATCAGACTGTTCTGACCCTTGCAAAGCAGCTTCTTGAATTTTCCCTTGTTTTTTCTTGTGATTTTGTCTTTTCCGGTTTACATTTTGACTTTGTCCCTGTTTCAGTGGCAAATCATTGACCAGCAATAGGAGGTTTCTGTGCAAGACTCCAAGATTACGTTCTCCGATTTCAGCTTGAATGCGCTATACAGGTCCATCTCCTATCCTTTCAACAACTAAATGAATGCATTTTTCCCAAAAAGCTCTTAGTTTACTGGGACCTCTACGTTCTGAAAGATTTCTGACTAGTACACGGTCTCCTGGTGTAAAGGGATGCCTTTTGTATGATGGTCATAATGCTTTTTCCCTTTTGCAGAGCTTTTGTTGCTGTTTTCAGGAGCGATTTTGTATGCCTCTTGCATATGAGTTGCCCATTTTTCTGCATACTCTTTTCTTGTTTTCCACTCGCTATCAGGTTTTATGTCAAAGATTAGGTCTACTGGCAATCTAGGTGCTATACCATAAAGCAGGAAAAATGATGAGTACGCAGTTGCTTCCATGTCTGGTACAGTTACATGTGTGAAGAATGTGTGGTAGATGGTCTTTCCACTCTGCTTTCTTTTCTTCATGTAGTGTGCGTAACATTTGTAGTAGTGTTCTGTTTAGCTGCTCAACAGGATTCCCTTGAGGGTGGTAGGGAGTTGTTCGGGAATGGGCTATTCATGCAAGTTGTTGGAGTCTTTGGAACAGGCTGTTTTCAAACTCCTGGCCCTGATCATGGTGGAGTTTCTCAGGGTATCCAAATCTAGGGATAAAGTCAAAGAAGATCTTTTCAGCAGCAGTTTTACCAGACTCATTCTTACTCGGGTAGGCTTGCGCAAAACGTGTGAAATGATCTACCAGGACTAAAATATATTCATAACCACCTTTACTCGGATCAAGATGGAGGTAGTCAACTGATATGGGTTCAAATGCTGTACTTGTGGTGACTGACCCCAAAGGTGCTTTATCCAGTATACATGGTCGTTTCTGTTAATTACATGTGCACTGACGAATGACATAATCTTCAATGTCCCACTGCATGAAGGGCCAAAAGAAGCATTCTCTCACTAAGTGAATGACTTTGTCAGCGCCTACATGTCCCATGTCATCATGCAAATGTTTTTAAACAGTCTTTGTCAGTTTAGTGGGAAGAACTGTTTTCTTTGCCCAGCACATCGGTAGAGCAGTCCTTTGTCAAGCTTTCGTTTATTCCATTCGTGTACAAGTCTCTTTGTTTCACGTGCCATTTGTTTCTTGTCTTTTTCATTAGGACTCCATCCTCTTTGTTTTAGGTGTATCACCTCTGTGATTGAAACATACTGTCTTTGAGCTGTTTTGATGTCTTCGGGAGAGAGCATCGGGGTTCCTTCTTGGGGTGTGTCACTTGCATTTGAGTTGAACACTAGTGCAGCAACCCAAGGTACTTCACTCTCTCTCATGGCTTTGTACCCTTGCCAAATTGCAGATAGGACCATTGGGGGCATGGTTTCTTTATATTCGGACAAGTGATCTGGCAGTTTGATGGGATATCTGGACAGTGTGTCAGCGTCTGCGTTTGATTTGCCAGGACGATACTTGATGGAAAAATGAAAGTCCGCTAACTCACCCACCCACCGATGCCCACCACGTTTAATTTGGCCATGCTCAAAACTTACGTGAGGGCATTATTATCTGTGTACACTGTGAAAATGGGAGCGTAATAAAGGTAATCCCTACATTTATCACAGATTGCCCACTTTAACGTGAGAAACTCAAGCTTGCTACAATGAATGTGATGGGTTTTTTTCTGCTGGCGTAAGAGTTCTGGAACCATATGCTATGACACATAAGTTGCTCCCCTGTTGCTGGTGAAGTACGGCTTCCAGGCCTTCGCTCGAAGCATCGGTATGAAGGAAAAAGGGCAAATCAAAGTCTGGATATGCGAGAATAGGTGGACTTGTCAGCATATGGACAAAGCGTGACACTACTGTGCTGTGTTCTTGAGTCCATTTGACTGGTGTCTTTGAGGGAAGTTGACCACTAGTGTTACTGTTTTGTTTTGTCTTGTTTGATCTGACTTGTTTGGGTTTGCAATCTAACTCACAGGGACTCTCAAGTAGCTTAAACAGCGGTTTGGCTAACCTGGAAAAGTCCTGAATAAATGTCCGGTAGTGACCTAGGAACTCGAGGAGGGCTCTCACTTCTCCCACAGTCTTTGGTTCTCGGTCTCTAAGCTGGTAAACCACTTCTAGGTCTTTGGGGTCTATCTGGACACCTTTGTTAGTCACAAGACGACCAAAGTACCTGATATGCCTTTTAAACAGTTCGCACTTCTTAGGGCGTAACTTAACACCATGTTCTCTAAGTCTGTGTAAAACATGTCTGAGGTCATTTACATGGTCAGAAAAAGTCTTAGAGTAATGAACACATCATCTAAGTAAGGAGAACAACACTCATCCCTTAACCCCTCAAGAACTCCTTCCATGCATCTTTGAAACACTGCTGGGGCATTGGTAAGGCCAAGTGGGAGATGGTTCCACCCATATAACCCCAGGGAGTGCTAAAAGTGGTGAGATGTTTGAAGTTTTCCTCCATGAATCCTTGGTGATAAGCACTGCCTTGGTTTAGTATTGAGAACCTTGAGTATCCCCCTTAGTTATCCAGCAAGTCTTGAATGTGTGGGAGTGGATGACAGTCAGGGGTTGTTTTGCGGTTTAATCCTCTAAAATTGACACACACGCATAAAGACGTCCTTTTTTCTAACACACACCACTGGTGAGGAGTACGGTGATGTGGACTTCTAACCCAGCCATGGTCAAGCAGCTTGTGGACATAGACTTTCACCTCTTTGTACAAAGGTTTGGGGATTGAATTGTAAGATGTTTGGACTGATACGTTGTCTGTGAGGTTAATTTTGAGTTGCAAACTTGGAATACGGCCAATGTCTGAGTCTGTTTTGGCGAAAACATCAGATTTATCAAACAACATGTATCTTACAATGCTTTGCTCATCTTCTCCAAGGTAAGACAAATTGACTGGTGGATGCCATCCTTCACTTGTATGTTTTGTTTGCCATTTGTCACAATTTTTGTGGTTTGGTCTTACATTGGCAGAATGTGCATTCACACACGGTTGGGACTTTGGGTCTGGCTTTATCTCAGTAGCTTCTTTGAGTGTACCAAGAGTAATTCTCTATGGATGGTAAATGTCATGCTTTGTGGTATTCTATACAGGAATTTTGACAGTCATTGTAAACCCGCTAGGAACATCCATGAACGCATGGAACAACTCTAAACTATCAGGACAATTGTGCAGTACACTGGGCTGAAAGAGCGTTGCACCGTCCACTGGAGAGCCTCTCACTATGCAGCGAACTTCACCAATCTAACCTGCATGTACCATGACGCCCTTTTTACCTGTCTTAACATTACACTCCACATAGTTGTCAGCTAGTGTCAAAATGTCAAGCATAGACACCAAGGCTTTGGCTACACCGTCATCAACACTTAAAGCTTCTCTGAGTAGACCTGTGATATCAGGGTCAGTGTCTTTGATGGCTTTGATTGTCTCAGCAATAACATTACTGCCTAAAATGGGGTGATTAAGACACTCCTGGGTGATGAGAATGGGAACTTGGATAGTGACATGTCCATAATTTTTACTTAGTATTTGGAGTTCTGTGTCTGCCCATCCTCCAAAAGGGACATTTGTGCCGTTTGCAGCAGAGATTAAGTGGTTTGTCTGACAGGAGGGATTCAAGTGGTTGAATGGGAACATTAGGTAATGTCTCTTTCATCCAGGTTTTCCCCGCCATTGCCACCTAGGCTCCTGAATCAAGTAGCATTTGAACTGAAGCTCCATTGAGAGCACATGAAACCATGCATCTTTTACCTATGAGTAGTGCAAGTTTCTTTCGTGGTGGAGGCTGAGTTGTCTTTGACTTTGCAGGTTTTGGTCGACTCTTTGATGGGGCGCATGGGCTGTCCTAGTCACTGGCTGCCCCTCTCCAGCAACCTCTTCGTGTTTCCCGACACCTTCGGTTGTAAACAGCCTATGGCCGTGTGTCCTGTTTGGCCACACACAAAACAATGTTGACAGGAAGTTTTATTTTGGTGTACACAAGATCTGCTTTGGTTTTCTGCTGTTACCAGTGAACCATGTCTTTGAGGACTAGAGTCAACAGATAAGGCGTTGTCAGGTGGCCTGGTCATTTGGGCAAGATGTCTAGTCAGTGAGGACACCTGTGCTGTCAGTTCCCTAATAGCATCTTGTTGAGTCTGTCGTTCTTTGTCAGTCTTACTGTCTTTAGTCCTGCCACCACTGTCAAGAGTCGCAACGCTTACTGTCTTAGTCTTAATAGTTGTACCCAGTCTTTTCTGTCTTTGGGCTTCTTCACTAGTTGACACTGATTTGTTCAAGTAAGAAGTTGTCACTAACTTGCATGTCATTAAGGTGAGGTTTGAAGTCACGTCTCACATAGTCATTTTTTCATTTAACCCTTGATAGAGCATATGGAGAAAAGTACATTGTACGAGTTTCACATCACAGTGAAAACCAGTAACAACTTGTTGTGACTCGAAAATAATACACTGCTTTAAGCCCATTATTCTGTACATGAACTGTTGTGGACTTTCTTTTTCAGACTGTTTAGCACTGGCTAGCTCTTGAAAAATCTCATTACTGTTTTTGTCACGAATAGGAGAGCAAAGAAATCTCTAAAGTTCATCAACATTTAAATGGCTCTTGTTAGTTAACATGCCTCTGAATGTGCCTGGTTTTGTGATTTTGAGTACACTTCTGATAACTTCAGACTCAGAAAACCCTTCTTGTAACCCTTCATCAATTTGCTTACACATGTTACCATAAGAAACGTCTGAACCAGTATCTGATATTTGTCCACCACTGACTCTCTGTGTGGTAGCAGACTTTCTACATCACTAAGAATCAATACCAGATTTCTAGAGATAGAGGACGGACTAACCATGCCAAGTAGAGGAGCAATAGTTTCCATGGGTTGTGGTGGAGCGGTGAGACTCTTCTGTGATGGACTGATGCCTCTGTCCTCTCTGGAGGATGAGAACGGTAATGGGCGATGGGGATGGTCTTCAGGATGAAGTGAAAAGGGGTGTAGAATGTCTCTGGGGTGTGTGACAGAATGTGTGGGGGAAGGGCCAGTTCTGAGGTAAAAAGAAGGGGAATAGTAGTTGGGTCGACCTCCTGGACATGGACTGGAACCTCAACTCCAGTTTCTTCGGCATCTGTAGATGTCAGTAAGTTAGTGATCAAGTCATCTAGGAGGAGTATATGGGACAAAACTTCATCTTCCATGGCCTTCAACTTGTCACTTCTAAGTAGTCGATGATCAGCTCATACAGGTCAATGTCACTTAGCTCTTCAACACTGGCCTTTGCAGTGCCGTCATCAATAGAGAGGACAATGGTTTGTAGCTGACTTGTACTCAAATTAGAAAGCTGTCTCTGGATCTTAACGATCAGCGCCTGCCGTGGTGCATTAGTGGCCATGATGTTCAATGGTGGTAGATACTCCCTGGATGACACACTGATGTAGCCTTCCCTGAAGTTCTGGACATCTCAAACGCTGTACTTCCACTCCTCACCCGGCTGTGACTTTACTCCAAAGGATCCTGGACGAGCCCCCAATTGTTACAGGTGCCAGCCCTAGGGGTAAGCTGGGCGGTGACAAGTGGCACACAGCTAGCGTAGGCCGTGTTGCAGAAATCAGAGTCTGTGGCTGTCGAGAGACGAGGGAAACACGTTGTCAGACCATAGCTCGTTTAATTCTCACATTTCTCTAATTTCCCTCTGGGATTAATTAAGTATTTTTGAATTGAATTGAATTCACACACAGCACATTCATACAATAGACAATAATCCCCCCAAATAAGTGACAACACAGTAAATAATAGTATAAAAATGAAAATCAATATGCATAATTGACAAAATATTGAAAAGTGCAATTAATACAGGCTTTAAATAGAATACAATTTACAAAACCCAATATTAAAATCGATCAAAAAATAATAAAATGACATTAAACACCTTTGCTCCCACCCATCACTAAATCACACAACCTGGTTCATTCTTGGAACCTGCAGACAGAAGCATGTGGTAATCTGTAATTTGTGATGCAGTAACAATCATTGTGTTCCCTGTATGACCTTTGACCTTACCTGTGTGGTCTTCTCGACAACAACTGTTCTCCCTCTCCATTGACATGAGTTCCCATTTATCGCAGGAAAACCTGAGTGATGAATATTTAAGCTCACACATTACTGCAGATAAATAATTCCTGCTAATGCATTAGACTGCACAGGAGTTTGTGTCCAACCATTTTAGCTGCTGCAGCTGATTTACGTTAAAATAAATTAAAAACTGAAACTTTGGTGTTAGAGATGAACTGGAGGGGGAAGCAGCATTGATATAAGGTTTGATTAGTGTTGGCTACAGAAAATAGTTAAGTTCATCGAGTTATTTCAGTGATTAAACAGCAATATTTATTGATGCACGCAGTAACAGCAACATTAAAACACATGTGCAACATGCAGGTAAAATACTGTTTCTATGTCAAAAAATACAAACCAACATCTACATTGATGCATGATGTTGGCAATTAGTGCTAATATAGTTAGCTTCTTGGCAAAACTCACCCATCTGACACAGTCATTCCCAGTCCCTGGTGAACGGCTGGTTGGTCTTCAACATCTAAACTTTATTTTAAGTCGGGTTCAAACATATTAGCTTGAATAATGAAAAATTAATCCGTATCTTTAACAGCATGACCTGCTGGAAGATACTAGCTGCTACTAGCTGCTGCTAACGCTAAACGCGGCTGCTGTAACTTGAGTGTCTAGGTTGGCCTGACTCAGGCTTCTGGGGAGCCAACCAATCAGCAAGCAGCTCATTATCATATTCATGTCCGGGCCGAACGGGAGGGTAAACAGGTCTTTTGAGATCAGGGATGAAATAGAGATTAGAATGGCCTGTATCAGGTCTCCTGGGACAGATGAAAACCAAAAGGTAATGTTTTATGCTTTTTAAAGGCTCAATGCACAGTTTTAGATTGCTGATTAACTGGATTTGTTGTCCCCTTTAAAATATTATTTAGTAACAACTAAACTTTGTTCAGTTCCTTTACTTTTATTCCCAAATGTTTTCAACACAAGATCTTTCAAACATTGACTCCTCTGACCTCTAGCATCAACAAGGCATTTTCGCCCCCAGGACTGTCGCATTCTGGAGGTTTTCCCTGTTCACACCATTCTTTGTAAACCCCAGAAATGGTTGTGTGTGAAAATCCCAGTAACTGAGCAGATTGTGAAATACTCGGGCACCAACAACCATGCCACGCTCAAAATAGCTTAAATCACCTTTCTTTCCCATTCTAACGTTCAGTTTGGAGTTCAGGAGATGGTCTTGACCAAGACCACACCCCTAAATGCATTGAAGCAACTTGCCATGTGATTGGTTGATTAGACAATTGCATTAAGGAGAAGTCGAACAGGTGTTCCTAATAATCCTTTAGGTGAGTGTATATACTAAGAATTGGACTCAATAAAAAAAAATCTGATTACATTAGAGGCTTTGCAATTAGTTTATCTTAATTAATCACATTTTAATCATTTTGGAAAATGTGCCCTGAAAGCTATTTTTAAATTAAAAATAACAAAGCGGAGAATCAAACATTAGATATGGTTATTATTACTATAAACTAAAGTTTTGTAATTTCTAAAAAATGCATTTTAATTACCGTATTGACCCGAATATGCGTAGCACGACCCACCTTTCCAAGACTATTCTTCTGGAAAAGAAAAAAAAATCACTGTTTAAATTAAACTTATTTTATTGAAATTTTGAGAACAAAAACTGAGCAAAAATACTATTTTAATGCAAACTATCAGAACTTTGCTGACATGTGAAGTCAAAAGTCAAATGAGACTTTTATCCAGACTCCCTCTGCCTCGCTGTTTCCACTCACTCTCATGCTGCTGCGGTCCGGTGTGCCATCAGATCGCTACACCTGCCGACTTCTCCCAGAACGTCATCCTCACTGCCGTCCAAAGCATCCATGCACGCACTGTTTGACGCCTCTGCTGAATTGACCACCGTCATCTTAAAACTTGCACAACTCTGCCTTATAGCTTGTTAACTTATATTTTGAGAATGAGCAGGAAAACTAACTGGTTCCAGTTGGATGACTGAAGGATGATAGGAAGATAAAAGGTCATGACGAAAAATGACTGATCTGCCAGCAGCAGCAAATCTGGTATGATCTGGTGGGACCTTCGTTACACGGGAAGTCCGGCTGTCACGTCAAAAAGGGGGTTGTAACAGCCTGGCCATTCGGGCCACCGTAGTGTGAAGACAAACTCACGCGAGATTGGTATGCAGAGGGAGAATAAAGATGGCTGAATAAAGAACAGACCAGGCTCCATCATGATTAATGATCATTCTTACTCATCTATATGAGAAGATGCAACAGGGATGGCTGCAGACCCGCAGATTCACGCCAGCAGCAGCAAATCTGGTGTGATCTCCAGCCTGAACACAACTTTCTTGTTCTTCGCTGCCCCTGATGCCCTTAAATATCTGGCCTTAACTACACATCAGCTGACTGCTTAACACACCTGCTGCTTAATGACAGTAACATATGTGATGATATGTGACGCTCATCTCAGAAACATATAGTAAACCAACAGTATTGTTTAGAAAATTATCAGAAAGGTTTTGGAGGGTTTCTGTTACTTTAGGACACGTTTGTGATTGTTGACAGAGTAGTGAGGACACGGAGCATTTTCCCAGCTGCAGTCAGGCGCCTCTCGTTTGTCTGACTACTTTCATAAACTACTGGTGCTTTCAGCGCTGCACAAATGTTACATAAATGTTAAAAATATAGCTTACCTCGACGTTTGTAAAGTCTCCGGGGCCACCGGTCAGCAGCAAAGATCAGAGACGATCTCTGAAAAGGGTCCGCCACACGGACTCCGTAGTTTTCAGGGTTTTATTTAAACATTAAGAGAAGAGGCTGACGTGTTTCCCAAACACTGCAGCTGTCCAAGCCAGGAAATGTCTTTAAATTATTCCATTTTACTAGCCATTAGCTGAGCACTGTGCAGTGTTGTGTGCGTCAACGATATTCGGTCAACGAGGAAATAATGCAATGACAAAGTTCTCACACTCCTCTTTTAACATTTTATTTCATGTGCTTGCTCATGATCTAAATTTCCATTGGTCTCTCCTCCTCCATAGATCTACCTGCCTGTCGTTTAACCACAGGTTGGTCAGCTGCTGCTGCTATCAGTCATTGTGGGAATGCACACGGTGTCAGGAAACTCTTCCCTTTTTCTCTCTCCTCTGCCTGAGCTGATGGTGATGGTAAAGTTGCTGCACCGTGTCTGCCGCTAATCTTCAGCTCTCTTAATTTTTTGAGGGTGCAGTGACGGTGCAGTTGACGCAAGCTGCATTCTCCGTCTTGTTCGACAGATTTTTTTTTTTAGAAAAGTAGGCTCGACTCCATCTGTGCATGCGAGCCTGCTGAGAGCCCTCGCGAGGACGGATAATGGTGTTGCGTGTCTCCGCGCTGGGGCAGATGCAGAAGCATGAACTGGGCGTAAAGGTTAACAATCTGACCAGTTTAGTTTACCTAACCCTATTATGAACCGATGTATAACATGTCAGGGCAGGAAAATCAGGTGAAGAGCCCGACCCAAACCTTTAGTTCTGGTAAATTCAGAGGAATTCAAAACAGACTGGTTAAAACTCCAGCTGAACCTGATTACAACCCAGTTTCAAACATAACAGGTGAGCTGGGCTTAGGTGAGGCTTCTCTGAACCTGACCCGTGTGTGACTGAGACAGTCCACACTCCTCTCACTACCATCGACCTGCAGCGCTGTGCGTTTATCCGCTGCCATGCACCCCCACCTCCACCCCCGCTCTGGCAGGCGTTGAGTAGCTTGTGGCTCTGGCACTGCTTCAGAGCCCGGCTCTTGGAAAGAGCCCCGCCATCCCGTCACTCCTGGGCTGCACTGAACTCTTGACCCCATCTGTCTTGGAGACGCGTGTCGCTGCGCTGTAATCCCTTAATCCTCTCCACCTACAATTTATCATAATAAAGAAAATGTATGCTGCTGTCAAACAGGTGCAGCTTTGATCCTGTTTATGCTCCAAATAACAGTCAGGCTTGGTTTTAATAGAACGATTTTGAGCTCATGATGTGGAGGAGCTGAGTGGGCTCGATGCTAGCCATCTCTTCTTCTCCCATCTGCTGTATCTGCTCCATATTGACCGAGTGTAAAGTAAGCCTGTTTCAACATGTAAAGCTGTGAGAACAGGCGGAGCTGAATGCAGCCGAGCGAGTGACCGACTAATCCCCTTAACACATGGTACCATGCTGCTCCAACTCTAATTGATTCCCAGAAACGATGCTCTGAATATGCGAGGCAAATGAAAAGTAGAGTTCCTGTTCAGGTTGAGCATCCGCTGCAGCAGCGTCGGGGGCTGTGCAGGTGCTGCACGTCTCAATCCATAATTCACAGATAAGAAACTGCTGCTTCTGCACCCAACATGAATGTATTCTCATACATCTTGCTCCTGCTGATTGGCTGGAGACATTTTCAACCTGTGACTTTGAGAGGAAGGTGATGTTTGACCTGTTCCTGCCCCCATCATATATTCATTGATTCTTTTTCAGAAGGTTGAGGAGGCTGGACGTGGTTCCTCCGAGGACTGTCCTTCCAGCCAAACCTTTCCATTCCTTTTTCACCCTCTCATCCCTCCAGGACTGGCTGTCAGACTTCCTCATGCAGACGTCTCAATTTGTAAAACATCTGAAAACATTTGCGTCTCACGCCGTCATAAGAGATGCAACCAGATGGTGCAAATGACAGCATCATGCTATCAAGAGAACACGCTCTGCCTTGATGTTAGGGCTTTGGAAAAATCTTCACAACTTTGAACAAATGTTTGCTTGTGTTCATTTTCTCTTGTTTTCTGAATGATGAGCTGCTGATTGCTGATGAATCTTTAGATGAAAAGCCGGCCTGTGATGTGTTGCCTCTGAGCGTGCTGCCCTAATTACGGTTTCAGCAGCATCATCTTGGATCTGACTTTCATTCATTCCCTGCTGAAAGCCATCTCACGTCATCACTTCCCCACACAAGGACTCACTTCTTCAGGAAAACTATAAAAATCACAGTAAATGCCGGCATTGTGCAAGTAATCATCAGTAATCATAAACAACTTAAATGTAATTAGGTCAGAAATGAATTAGTCAAGAGAAGTGGCGCGTGTGTGTGCGCGCGCGTGTGTGTGTGTGTGTGTGTGTGTGTGTGTGTGTGTGTGTGTGTGTGTGTGTGTGTGTGTGTGTGTGTGTGTGTTAGTCAGCAGGGACAGGAAGTTTAAAGTATAACTTTATATTAAACCTAGGAGAGCAGCCGGCTGTGTGCAGAAACTTTACCTTCAGGAGTATGCCGCTCAGGATGAGTGTGTGCTCTGCTCTTTTGTTTGAGCACATACCATCATACCCGTGCGGGGGCACGGGTATGATGGTGTGTGTATATATATCTGTAGGTTGTGTATACTATGAAGTGTTACTGGGGTTACTGAAATTGTGAATAGGTGTGTATGTGCATGTATGTAGATAGGAACATATATGTATGTGTATATGTATGTATATCTATTTATTACTAGATAATGGAAAAGAGGTGGGATTAAATAAGCTTATGCTTCTTCCTGCTCCTTTTTGAACATGAAGGTTATTAGTTGTGACTGCTCGTTTTCTTTTTCTGTTTGTTTGGAGGTACTTATTAGTCTCTTTGAATTATACGTTGTTGTACTTTTTTTTTGCTTTGTTTTTGTTTGTGTTTTTTTTTACATGTTCAAAATAAAGATTTCAATCCAATTCAATTCAGTATGTTATGGATGATTTATGCTTTTTTACACATCGTTTCTTTCCTTCAACCACGAAATGCACACACATACCCGTACACTGTAAAAACACACTGTGAAATTCACTTTCAGCAAATGACAAATACATGATTGTAAAGAAATGGTTAAATAAACTGAACACAGTAAACAACTTCCACTGTTTGTGTTATTACAGTGGTATGAACTATAAAACACAACAGTGTATTTTTGTTATTGTTGTTCATATTACAGTAATTTGGTTGTAACTGTAACATCAAAGGCAGTAACTACATGCAGTAACTGTATCTTAAGTAACATTACTTTAATATTAAGCAGGAAATGAGTCACTGGAGAAAGAAGTTTGTTTTTCCACCAGAGAAAGATGTTTGACTGCATTGCTCAGGTTTCTTGCACTGCTTGACCCTGAGTGGACAGTTTATTAACAGCTCTTGCACTGAAGAGGCAGACTCAACTTAAACTTAACCATCAGGTATCAGGCAGGTCATTCCCGTGCACCTCCATTCATGTCACGGTGCACGAGCAAATACCACCAATCACTGGCAACAACATGACTCGAAGGATAACTAAAGAACATGCTTACATTGTAAGCAATGTTCAATGAGAAATTCAAAAGTAAAATGTCTTACCATACCATACAATATCATCTCGTCTCGTCTCGTCTCGTCTCGTCTCGTCTCATCTCACATGTATTTATAAAAGCACATTTAAGCACAGCGTGTGAGCTGACCAAAGAGCTGTACACCACAAAACCATATAAAGACCAATAAAACCAAAATAAAACATGATCAGTAAATACAAATAAAAGACCAAAAAGATTATTAACATAAAAAACTAATAAAATGGAGATTCTATTTGAAAGCCAGCTCAACGACGTGGTTCTTTACCAAAACAAACAAAGACCAATGAAACAAAACAAAACATGATCAATGATTACAAATAAGAACACCTAAAGGAGCATTATGATAAAAACCAAATAAAATACAGATTCTAACTAGAAGCCAGCTCACAAGAATCAAAAAGAATCAACTCAGTGTTTAGCCTGAGGAAGTTTGCAGCCATCCACCTCTTAGCTTCTGTGAGACAATCCACAATGAACCAATCAGTGTTTGGGCCTTTCATTTCCAGGTAGATCTGACACTCATCGGCGTGGATGTGGTAAACAGTGTCAAACTGCTCAAAGATCTTTCCCAAAGGGAGAAGATAGATGGAAAATTAGATGGTCCCCAGGACAGACCCCTGTGGCATCCCCTACTGTAATGGAAGACAAGGGGAGACACACTCACCAATCTGTGCACACAAAGATCTATTTTCCAGATTGGACTGGAAACAGTCCCGTGCAGTGCCTGAAAGATCAACCCAGGACTCCAAACGATCCACCAAAATTTGGTGGTTGACTGTGTCAAAAGCCGCATCAATGTGTGTGCGTCTCTCCCTCGCAGAGTTGATGGAGAAGTATGAATTAGACTTATCCCCCATACATGCTTAGTATGAGGATTGCTGTATAGTCACTGACACTTGTCAGTGACTTGATGCAATTTGCTGGGTTCCTTATATAGGAAACATTATTTCTGATTGGCTTAATGAACTGTCCTGAATTGGAATGTTTATTATGTGAAGTGCCTTGAGACGACTCTTGTCGTGATTTGGCGCTATATAAATAAACTTGAATTGAATTGAATTGAATACAGCTAGTGCAGTGGTTGGCAACCTTTTCCCATCAAAGAACCATTATTACCCTTTTCCCACAGTAAAGAAAACACTGGGAGCCACAGCAGCCACGGCGTTGTGGGCGGGGCCTACCCTCTCGCACTTGGGCCTACCTTAAGACAGCTGAGAGCTGCTCACAACAGGTGACTGCAACCAATGCCACTTGCCCATGTATCTCAAAGTTATCTTTCAACAAAGATAATTATAAAAACAATTTGTGTAAAACTGATCCAGAAGTTTTAGCCCGCCTCTGCCTACAATATTTGGATATTTTACCCCTACTAAAGTCAGGTGTCTGCTGAGCAAACAGTCATTTGAGGTAGTTTTTGTTTTCAATCTAAAATAGAATGAACAAATCATACACCGATTCTTTAGCACAACGAGCCTCTCTCGTAACCGATAAGCTGGCCAGTTCAAGGAGTAGGGAATGAAATATTATTATTCAAATCAGCTCCATCTCTGGGCCACAGCCACCCAGATTTTTGCACGTGTGCATCAATGCTTGCATAAGTGTGCACAACAAGCACTTTAAGCTGGTGCATCACCCAGGTGACTTTTAGATTATATCTGTGTGTGTCGTAGATTTCCCAAATGACTAGTTTTTTCCTTACCGGAGCTAGCACGGTTAGCAGTGTTGCTGCAGTCATGCTAACGGGACTCTGGAGTCCAGAAATACCGGTGCAGTTCTAGATGGATTTATAGATGTAGGTTTTTAGACCAGATTTGTGTTCTTTAAAAATGCATGTAGGACACAGACATATGGCTCAGACCTCTTGCTGCAGCTGAAAACGCTATTTCCTGTAATAAATAAGATCACGAAAGTAAACACAAGTATAGTTATTCACCATACTAGCAACAGCAGCTAGCTTGTTTTACATGTTGGAGTGACATATGCAGAGCACAGTTCTTCACTGTCTGGAGGAGAAGATTTGGATTTTCTGTAATGATTTATGACAAAAGTCCTTATCAAAATGAAAAACTGAACCCAGTTCATATTTATATTGATGCTAAATTGTAGTTATACAATTTTAATGCTGAGTCTGGCCAATGCCTTTAAGACCCAAACCGTTCCTCATGGGTGTCATTTATGCTCAAGTGCCACTACAGATGTTTGCTTCCTGAAGCAGAGATCTATGTAGGAAAGAACAGTTTCCTCAAATGTCACATTTGTAGGAAGTGACTAATCTTTTAAACCCCCCAGTTAGATCGCCCTTTAAAAAAGTGACAAATATATTGGGTGGATTATAGCGATGGGTACCGAATTTGGTACTTTTTAAAGTACCGACCGAATTCCACAGTGCCGACTGAGCACCGATTCACGTCATTTCAAGCGGTCCCTCGTTTCGTTACCCGTCCTTCATAATGAGAACTTGCCTAGACAGCTGCGCATGCACAAGAGCGTTATGTCGTCGGTCGCTGCGAGCCAGTTGTAAACAGAGCAGCATGGTAGAAAGAACGCACGCTAACGCTTGGGTCCACTTCACTAAATGTGATGGGTAACTGGGTGATGATGAAACCAGCGACAACGATCTAAGTGAGACATCCTCATCTTAATCTGCTCCGGTAGGTAAATAAAATGTTTAAGATAACGTTAGCTTGATATGTTAGCTTCCGTTCCGCTAATAGTGCGTTCGCTTTCTCCTCTGAACTCCGAATTTCCAACTGGAAGAACATGATCGCACTCTAAAGTTTGGCTTCACTTTACTAAATGCGACGGGTGATTGGGTGAAGATGAAACCAGTGACAACGATCTAAGTGTGAGGCATCATCGTTTTAATCTGCTCCAGCAGCTAAATAAACTGTTTAAGATAACGTTAGCTTGACATGTTAGCTTCCTATGCCACCGTTGTTATCAGCTAATGGTGCGTTCGCTTTCTCCTCGGAAATTCTAACTTCTCAGTAGGAAAAATCAATGAAAAAAGACGGCAAAAGGAATGAAGATACACAGTAAATTTAGTTCACAGTAAAGATGTTTGCTTCAGTTTAATTATCAGCTTATAAAACTACAAGGACGATGTTAAAATACAAACAGTTGTATGTTATTTATCGTGATATTTATCAAATATGGTTATAAATTGAGAAAAATATATATTTAATTATAAAAGAGAATTAAAATATTAAACACTCAAAAGTATCTGAAATTGGTACCGTTAAGTACCGGTATCGATTCCTAGGTACCGGGAATTAGTACCGGATCGATTCAAATGTCAAAGGTACCCATCCCTAGTGGATTAAGAGGCAGAAAAGGGCAGCCAGCTCTCTGGAGAACAAACATCCGATGAGAGCTGGAAGCATGGAAGCTGGAGTGTGCTGATAAAACTGGCTTTATGAAGATGGATTTTTATGCAGTGAGATTGTTTAAGATTCACTGTTTCAGACGTAAGAGTTCAGTCCCAGCATCGACACAAGACGAAGGTGGTTTGGTGAAAAATATGTTGCTGTACAAAGTTGGAGCTCAGTCATTCTCCCTCTCCACCTTGAATATTATAATGGCCCCTCTACTGTTCCTGTCTGGGCAGAATGTGGGTCTTACTGGGACAAAGTCCAGTGCTGTGAATAAAAGTTTATCTCTGACTTTAACGCGATGAGGAGAATGATGCTCCAATGGAACTCTGACCTTTTCATGACCCCAGAGCTTCTGCTCTAAGTTGCACTGATTGTGTCTTCATTTTAAAATGCACAGCTTGGCAGAAGATGATGCAAGGAGCTGTGAAACGTTACACAGCCCCAGCGTGCAACACCGTCACCTGTTAGAGGCTCAAGAGGAGGCTGCCATCATACACACACGCACACACACACACACACACACACACGCACACGCATACACACACGCACACACACACACACACACACACACACACGCACACACACACGCGCACACACATGCACACACGCACGCACACACACACACGCACACACACACACACACGCACACACACACGCACACACACGCACACACACACACACGCACACACACACACGCACGCACACACACACGCACACACACACACACACACACACGCACACACACGCGCACACACACGCACGCACACACACGCACACACACACACGCACGCACACACACGCACACACACACACGCGCGCACACACACACACGCACACACACACACACACACACACACACACACATATTAAACTGGGGAGCCTAAACGAACCTAAAATGAAAAGAAGAGGGAAGTGTGACACAAAGCAGCAGTTTGGGACTTGTACCGCCGTTGCTGCAGCATGCCAGGTGAAAAGTGTTCTATATCCCATAATTCAACACCCTATCTATCAACCTGAAGGAATCTGATGGGTTTCCACAGTCTAGCTGCAGCATTAGGACCCACAGATCTGATGTACTGATCTCTCTCTAACATGGCCATATCTGTAGCTGTATTTATAAACTAAGACTCGCCCATTCAGATATTATTAAAAGCTAATTTAGGACTGAGAAACGCGGTCCTCAGCCACTTTAATGCCTATAATTCACGGCAGTAGAGTGATTCCCACCAAGCCTTCATCAATCCCAGTCTCTTATCAGTTTTTCAAATTGAATTAAAGTCAATGCCTCACTCAGAGGGGCTTTACAGCAACCTGCTCAGAATATTCTGGGCTTGTGGGTCTTTAGTCCTCAGTCTGAAATGCCAAACATCAGTTAATCCCCATGAAATGGAGCTCTGTGCCGTTGACTGGAATTATGGTCCTGGCCCAAAGTCAATCAAGAGGATCAGTGGATCCATAAGTGGAACAGCAGCAGTCATGCCACTGGTGGAAAAAACCATCAGGATCAGAGACGCCCGATAACTCTGGTACATCAGAGTCATGGTCTTCAACAGTAAGATGCTTCCGGTCATCAGCAGTTTACTGTTTTACACGGTGGTGTCAGAAGGGCCAGGAGAAAATATGCTGATGATTGTTTCTGAACCTCCTACCCTCAACCCAAGTTTTAGAACGGAAGGAGCTTCTTGGATGAGAGGAAAAACATTTTCAAGATGACCAGAAAAGTCCAGTTGTTTACAATGTTTACACTTCTGCCCCATCACGCGTGACGAAGGTGTGCACTTCAGCTTCCATGCTTCCAGCTCTCATCAGATGTTTGCCTCCAAATGTCCGTTAACTTTAGGTCTTCCATATTTGTTTGAGTGGTTTAAGATGCTTTTGACCTAAAGATTGTCTTCCAGATATCCAGAATAGGGGTAGGGACAGCGCAAGTGTGTGGCCTTGGACTGACATGACGATAACACCACCTGTCCTACCCATTCTCTCTCTAATGTTTATGTTCTTGTAGAGTGAGGTGATTCTCTTGTAAACAAAACAATATCTACTTGTAACTTTTAAGGTACGCTGAGACACTTTTTCTTTTGATTGGCTCATTCACTCCATTAACATTAAAACTAACATACTTCAATGAGCCGTCCATAAGTATTCTGTTTTGTTAACAAACTTCCACCTCCAGTGATGAGTTAAATGGAGTACATACTCAAAACACAATGAACAACATATGAATGGAGCACCAACAGAAAAAAGAAAAAATATCCCATAAAAAAAAGAAGACCATATGAAACACTTCTGAGATTAAGAGTTGAATAATGGCCGCCATTACAGTTATTTCTAGATAAGAGCTAAACACGCAAGTGAACCATATCTTTAAACAATAATAACTTACAGTTATTGCCGTGATCAGAGAGGATAAAAGAAAACTGCAACCATAGCTTCATAACTCATCTCTTCAGTTTTCCCACGCGTGTTCTCTCACTAACACGGCTGCTTCCTTCGGCGTTTAACAGATTTTCCTCGTCCCAGCTGAGAGCGTTATCCTCAAGGAGGCAGGTTAAGGTGGGGCAACCTGGACATCTCGGGATCTCAGCTCTTTCTTCACCCGGTCATATTCCTTTCGGCGCTTTACCACGCTAGCACTCAGGTCCAGGAAAAACATCACTGGCTTTTCCTCACACATGGGAGCTTCATTTCCCTTGGACCGTTCTGCAACCACACAGAATCGTCTCCCGGTCCTGGTACCTGAGCAGGCGTATCAACACGGGTGTCTGTCTCCCGTTCACGGATGGTCTTTGTGCAGATATCCGGTGAGCTTGTTCAGTGGTTCATGGAAATGTTCCCATCCCAACACAGCCCCTCATGCACATCAAGGATACGGATATTGTTGCGTCTGTTGTAGTTCTGAAGTGAATTTATTTTCTCCATCATGTACTCATTATCTTTAGTTAGCTCATTTATGCGCAGGTCAAGTTGGGTGAGTTGGTCTCCCGCGGCCCCGATAAACTCCTCCGCCTCAGTGATGGGACGTCAGGTTCTGAAGCCTGGTCTTCAGCCCCGATATGGACTCATTAATCTCTGATGTTCTGACATCCAGCTTATTGGACGTAAGGACTTGATTCCCCTCTTGTATCGCTTGTAGTATGAATGCGTTGTCCACAGGAAGTTGCATCTGATTGTTCACCATCTTGCTAATGCTAGCTTCCTGTTGCTGACTTTCCTCTTCACATGAAACGCACATCCATTGAGTTAGCTTGCGTAGTTTTGGACCTCAGGCCAGTCGTGCATTAACACATCAGAACAGATGTGAAAACTGGCCTTTCAAATGCAATAAGGGTATTTCCAGTGCTCAACATCAGAGAACCCCTGGAAAAGCATCCTTCTAGCTTCGCTGCATCATGTGACCCCCCAACCGGTTGGACTACTAACGGCAGTGCGACACGCTTCTCCAACTCCATAATAATAGTCTGCAGGGATATGTCAGAAAGTCTTCTATCGGTTCTGTGACTCTCCTGTATGGTACTCTGTGTGTATTCAAAGTATTTCATAGTGTGATTTATTTATCCAGCTGTGTACTTTTACATTCTTTTAGTAAAACAGCTCCTGCAAAGCTGCAGCCGGCAGGTTTTCAGGACTCCGTCTGGCTCAGATGTTTCTCAGAATCTCAGATTCCAACACAAAAGCGGTCTGTACTTTTACACCTTACAAAATAATGTTTTCTACCTATAAGTACGTCAGCGTTAGCTGTTCCTGAGGCCTAGTCCACACGTAGCTGGATTTTTTAAAAAACGAATACCCGCCCCTCCAAAAACTTGCATCCACACCACCTTGTTTAAAAAAAAAAAAAAAAACTGTCCACACGTACCCGGATAAATACGTTGTTAAGGACATGCCAGACCTGTAGGCGGCAGTACTTCCCCCGTTCTTAACCTCGTCCTTCGTCTGTGGTCTTCCGCAAGCAGCAGTAATTCCACTTGCAAAAACAAACAAGCAGAAAGCGCTTGGACAATTGATAAAGCGAGCGCAGCTCTGAGGGCATCCATGCTGCCGGCTAGTGTAAACACAGGTCGCACACGTGATGTCAGCATTTTTTGTCGCGGAAAGTGACGTTGCGGACCTTAAAACTCCGGTTTTGTCCGTCCACACGCAGACACCCAAAACGGAGTTTTTAAAAAGATCAGTTTTAGTGTGAAAAAACTATGTTTTCGTGTGGATGACAGGCCATAACGTAGAAAAATACCTACGTTTTGGCAGATCCCCGGCTACGTGTGGACAGGGCCTGATGTTGTGTTGCTACAAGAAAGGCTGAGATTCCTTTGAAGGCAGGTACTGTGAGTTTTGTAGTCCTACAAGCTCTCTCTCTCTCTCTCTCACACGCACACACACGCACACACACACACACACACACACACACACACACACACACACACACACACACACACACACACACACACACACACACACACACACACACACACACACACACACACACACACACACACACACACACACACACACACACTGCTTTAAGAGACATCAGCATGCTGCTTGCAGCAAGGCTGTGTACTCTAGTGATCATAAAAGTTTTAGTGATCCTGATTCAAGGCTTTAACAGAAATAAACGTGACTCAACGAGAGCTTTAATTTACCCACATGAGCTATTTCAGGTTTAAACTCACGTTTAACTTACCTAGACCACAGCCTGGAACATTTTACAGACACGCATACACCTGCACATGTACACACGCAAACCATACACACAACACGCCAAGCTCCACTAAGACACAATTCACTTAAAGTACCCCAAATGTGTGTGTGTGTGTGTGTGTGTGTGTGTGTGTGTGTGTGTGTGTGTGTGTGTGTGTGTGCGCGCGCGCGCACGCACACAGTAGTGTTTTATACTGAGTGTGTTTTGTGCAGCACTTCATTTCAGAAACTGAAACCTTTTATATGAAACAGACAACATGCACATGTGCCTCTGGAACAAAGTGTTGGACAAATAGAGACAAGAAGAAAACTGCTTGGACACAAGTGCTGTCTCTGCTTTTGAGGCCCAGTGGGGCTGTGGGGACGGCCGTGGGGCTCGGACGCCACAGCACACCTCACACTAACGAACCAGTGGACAGGTGACTTTATGTTTACGTGCTGTTTGCAGCCATGTTGGTTATCCTTGTTAGCTGAAAGAAAGATAGAAGACTTAAGGATTTTTGGATGTTTAGCACTTTTCCACTTGAACAAAAGTTTGAGATTATGGCCAACACAAGTAAAAGATCTCTAATTTGTTATTTCATGTATCAAAAGGCTAAAATTTTCAATTACATCAATAAAAATTCCCCTTTTAGTGTTCAGATTAGGGTTAGGGTTAGTGTATGTATACACAAGTGCTGCACAGCGGCGCAGTGGCTAGCGCTGTTGCCCTGTAGCAAGACGATACCAGGTTCAAACCCCAGCCTGGGGTCTTTCTGCATGAAGCTTACATGTTCTCCCTGTGCATGTTTGCGTTCTCGCTGGGTACCCCAGGCTTCCTCCCACAGTCCAAAAGCATGACTGTCAGGTTAACTGGTCCGTCTAAATTGTCCCTAGGAGTGTGTGCTTGGTTGTTTTTCCTGTGATGCCCTGTGATGGACCGGCAACCTGTCCAGGGTGTACTCCACCTGCCTGCCCAGAGACTGCTGGAGATAGGCACCAGCCTTTGCATCCCTAAACTAGAAATACATAGTTTTAACTTGACCGTGTGTGCTAACCTGATATAAACAGCTGTTTATAGAGAGCAACAGTGGCTCAGGGGCTAGAGGTTTGCCCTGTAACTGGTGGGTTGCTTGTTTGAACTAGGGCTGCCAGAAATGAATATTTTAATAGTCGACTAATCGTGTCATTCATAAAAGTATAGCTTATTACACCAGGATGCTCTAATATACCCATTATTAGCTTTTAGTACAGACATGTCCAAAGTCCGGCCCCCGGGCCAATTGCGGCCCGTGGTCAAATTTTTACCGGCCCGCGGCCTCTATCATAAAATCAACAATATGCGACCCGCCACACTGTTGACCACAGTATAAAATACATGTGTACAAAAAAACTCTTTTACTTTTCACCAGAAGATGGCAGTAGCGCTGTGGCCGCACCCTGGCTGCCGTGACCCTTGGCCTTGCGTGATCGTTTCAGCCCCGTCCATTTCTAGCATGGTGACTGTAAACAAAAAACAGAAAGTTGACTGTGAGGGCCGCCGCTTCCAGGACAGGTGGAAATTGGATTATTTTTTCACTGAAATACGAAACAACTGTGTCTGCCTAGTTTGCCAAGAGACTGTGGCTGTTTTCAAGGAATTCAACGTCAAGAGGCACTACCAGACGAAACATGCTAGCTACGGCAAGCTAACTGGGAATGAACGCGGTTAAAAAGTGAAGCAACTGGAAGCTGTTTTAATGGCACAGCAGCGCTTTTTCACAAGAGCCCGTGACTCAAATGAAAACGCCACAAAGACAAGCTACGAGGTGACAACGCTGATTGCAAAGCACTGCAAACCTTTCACTGAGGGCGAATTTATTAAAGACTGTGTGTTGACAATTGTTGAGAAAATGTGTCCCTCCAAGAAGCAAGAGTTTGCCAATATTTGCCTGGCTCGTAACACTGTGGTACGGAGAATTGAAGACGCTTCATCAGATATTAAGAGACAGTTAGAGGCAAAAGGAACTGAGTTTGACCTTTTCTCATTAGCGCCTGCGATGAAAGCACGGATGCATCCGACACCGCTCAGTTACTGATCTTTCTGAGAGGAGTGGACAATGACATGACATGCGGGGCGACGGTGGCACAGGAGTTAAGCGCTCGCCCCGTAATCGGAAGGTTGCAGGTTCGAGCCCCGCTCAGTCTGTCGCTGTCGTTGTGTCCTTGGGCAAGACACTTAACCCACCTTGCCTGCTGGTAGTGGTTGGAGGGACCGGTGGAGCCAGTGCTCCGCAGCCTCGCCTCTGTCAGTGCGCCCCAGGGCAGCTGTGGCTACATTGTAGCTCATCCCCACCAGTGTGTGAATGTGTGTGTGAATGGGTGAATGACTGATTATGTTGTAAAGCGCCTTGGGGGGTTCCTGGACTCTAGAAGGCGCTATATCAGATTTGATGCTCAGGTGAACAGTATTGTGAGATCTTGCTTTTTTCATCTACGCCGCATAGCGAAAATTAAGCCTTTTCTGTCCCATAATCATTTGGAAACTGTAATCCATGCCTTTGTTACCTGCAGGCTGGATTATTGTAATTCGCTATATGCGGGGCTTAGACAAGCTCCAGTAGCACGCCTCCAGGCGGTTCAGAACTCTGCAGCCCGGTTGTTAACATCTACCAGGAGGTCTGAACATATAACACCAGTCCTACGTGCCTTGCATTGGCTCCCTGTTTTTTATCGCATCAGGTTTAAGGTCCTCCAGTTTGTGTTTAAGGCATTAAACACAGGGGCTCCTAAATATCTTTCCGATATCATCCACCAGCATGTCCGGGTGCGTTCCCTTAGGTCAGCTGACCAGAGATTACTAACTGTGCCTAGGTACAGCCTGAAGTCTAGTGGTAGTCAAGCTTTTTCAGTACTTGGACCAAGTCTCTGGAATGAGCTGCCAGCTGATGTAAAACAGGCCAAGTCATTAGAAACCTTTAAAGGAAGACTGAAAACACATCTGTTCTCGTTGGCTTTTGGACGTTGAAGTTGGGGGAAGTAGACCGGACATGGACTGTGAACTGGCACTCAGGTTTTTGTACTGTATTTTAAAATGGATTTCTGGGAGGCTGGGTGTGAGCATGCGCTGACGGCCGATCACCGGATACACGGTAGCATTTGAAGCTGATGGCAGCTCGTTAACAAACATTCACAAACAATTAAGACACATTTTCGCCTAATTTATTTACTGACAACGCAAAAAATAATCTGGTAAGTATAACTCACTCAATCTGGAGGTAAGTGAAGAGAATTCAGAAAGTTTACTAAATTATATTGACGAAGTTTTTGAGTTATTCGTCATGGGTCCGAAGAAATCAGCAGCTGAGGCTGAAACACCTGCTGGGACCAAGAGGAGCCGTCCTCAGGACTCGCCTGAGGCCTCATCTCCCCGGAAGGACATATCAGAATTATTAGATTCTATTGATAAACGGCTTCTGGGATTTGAGGGGCGACTTCATCTGCTCGAGGTTCTTCACCAGGAGTTTCAGAGCCTCCGAACATCTCTGGAGTTCAGCCAGGAGCAGGTTGAGCGGCTCGCTGCTGAGAACGCGTCTCTGCGGGAGTCCGTTTCTTCCCTGGAAGAGGGAATGACGCGGATCACCCAGGACAACAAGACTCTGAAGGAGACGGTTTTGGACCTTCAGGCCCGCAGCATGAGGGATAATCTGGTGTTCGCAGGTCTGCCGGAGCAGACGGGAGGGGCGGAGAACTGCGAACATACAATCAAGAACTTTCTCCAGACAGAAATGAAGATTCCAGAAGAAACTATAAAAAGCATCACATTTCACCGGGTACATCGCCTTGGAGCTAAAAGAGGGGACAGCAGAAGACCTCGTCCCATCGTGGCTAAATTTGAACATTTTAAGCAGAAGGATCTTGTTAAAAGTCACGGAAGAGAGCTCAAAGGAAAAGATTTCAGCGTGAATGATCAGTTCCCGAAAGAGATTCTGGATCGACGCCGGGTTCTCTTTCCGCTGCGTAAAAAGTTTATCCAGAATGGGAAGAGAGCTGTCATCGCGGTGGATAAGCTTTATGTGGACAATAAACTTTACAAGGAGCGAGGAGTGACTGACTGGCTGTATTAGCCCAACATCAGGTCAGACATTTATTATTCTTATCAGGATTCACTGGGTTTGATCACGTCAGGATTAAACAGCTGCTAAATCCGTTTTCTAGATGATAAGATCACCTGTTCTTCACCACTTCACACCCCATCACCCCTTCTTTTTAGTTCTTTCTTCTTTTCTAACCTGTATCTGTACTTTCCCTTCCTCTTTACTTGGTTCTGTTCCTTTACACCTGTATGGCACAACCACACAACTTTCCAACACTGCGTCAGACTCGACACACACACACACACACACACACACACACACACACACACACACACACACACACACACACACACGCACACACAGATATATTAAATTCATAGCACAATATCATAATTTATGCATCAAATAATACAACCACAAACACTGTTGGATCTTTATTATTATTATTATTATTATTATTATTTACTTTTTTTGTTATTTATTAACATACTATTTATACATTTATATACTTATTCCATCCTATTCACATTAAGGCGTCATATTTTAGCTACTCACACACACATCTATGGGTGCACTAAGGTTTGTCTCATGGAACGTACATGGAGCTGGCTCCATAGAGAAGAGATAAAATTTTTGATCAGTTAAAGAGAGTGCAAGCAGACGTAATATTGTTACAAGAGACTCATAGATCTGCCACATCCGCAGATGAACTTAAAACACCTGAGTTTCCCAGCATGTTCTCTGCCTGCTATAACTCTAGGCAAAGAGGTGTAGCTATTTTAATACACAAAAACATCAATTTCACAGTATTGGACACAGTTTCTGATCCAGAGGGTAGATTTATAATGTTAAAAATATCTATACAGAACCAGCGCTTATGTATCGTCAGCATATACTGTCCAAATATTGATGACCCTCCATTCTTTCATAATTTTTTCTCTGTACTCTCCGAACACTTGGACTGTCCACTTATACTTGGAGGTGATTTTAATTTTTGGATGAATTCCTTAACAGACAGGCTCAGTACAGCTGGGACTCAGCACAATTGGCAATCCACTAACATAGTTAAACAGTACATGAGTGATTATGGGCTTTGTGATGCATGGCAATCTCTTCATCCTAACCGTAGAGAATATACTTTTTTTTTGCACGTCCATCACTCTCACTCACGTTTGGATTATTTTCTAGTCAGCAGCTCATTGTTGGCTGACATTTCAGACATTGAGATACACCCCATAGTTGTCAGCGACCATGCTCCGGTTTCTTTAACTCTGGTAAATAAGAAGACAATCCCACCAAGCAAAAACTGGAGGTTTAATACATCACTGCTTAAAGACAAAAGTTTTATAGATTTTTTTAAAAAGGAGTGGGCTTTATATTTAGAACATAATGACCTGCCTGGAACATCAGCATCTGTTCTCTGGGAGGCAGGAAAGGCAGTGATGAGAGGTAAAATAATCTCTTTCTCATCACATAGGAAAAAAACAGAAAACAAACGTATTCAGGAGTTAGAGGAAATCATCAAGTCTTTAGAGGCATCCACAGAAGAAGAGTCGATGAACAAATTACGTAAAGCTAAATTAGAACTTCATGGAATTATTGACAAAAAGACACAATTTTTAGCACAAAGACTACGAATAGAAAACTTTGAACATAGTAATAAATCAGGTAAATTCTTAGCTAGCCAATTAAAAATAAATAAAGAGAAAACTACCATATCTGCTGTTAAAGACTCAACCGGGAATATAGTTAATGACCCTGAAAGAATAAACAACACCTTCAGAGACTTTTACCAAACTTTGTACTCACCACAGATAAACCCATCAGATAATGAGATCAATGAGTTTCTTGACAGGATAACACTTCCTAAATTATCAGACAGCCAAGTTACAGTCCTGGACTCGCCACTAACATCAGCGGAGCTCCAGGAAGCCCTTAAATCCATGCCTAATAGGAAAGCTCCAGGTCCAGATGGGTTCCCAGTAGAATTCTACAAAGAATTCTGGATCATTCTGGCTCCAACATTTTTCAGAATGGTGAGGGAAATCGAAGAGAGCGGCAGATTACAGCCAAACATGAACTTAGCCAATATTAGTCTCTTGTTAAAACCAGGCAAAGACCCAGCATTTCCAACCAGCTATCGCCCAATTTCTCTTATTAATGTTGATCTCAAAATAATTTGTAAAGCCCTGGCCAAAAGATTAGAGAAGGTAACCCCCTTCATAATACACCCTGACCAAACTGGTTTCATTAAAGGTAGACAGTCATCCACAAACTCACGTAGATTACTTAATTTGATAGATTTCTCTTACAGTAGAAACATAGAAACTAGTATATTATCTCTAGATGCAGAAAAAGCTTTTGATAGAGTTAACTGGAAGTTCTTATTTGCAACTTTACATAAATTTGGCTTTGGGAACTTCTTCATAAACTGGCTAGAAACATTATACAGTTCACCAACAGCACGTGTCAGGACGAACGACCAAATATCAGCTAGCTTCTGTCTTCAGAGGGGGACCAGGCAGGGATGCCCACTCTCCCCCTCACTTTTTGCTATCTTTATCGAACCACTAGCAGCAGCAATTAGGCAAACAACAGATATTAAAGGGATAAAGTGTAAGAAAATAGAACATAAGATCAGTCTTTATGCAGATGATGTTTTACTCTTTCTCCAGAATTCTCAATCCTCTCTCTCCCAAGCAATAGAACTGATAAACTATTTTTCAAGAGTTTCAGATTACTCTATAAACTGGTTAAAATCCACAGTTCTACCAATTAATTTCTCAGTTGTCAATTTGCTTAATACACAATTGGAGTCAGGGAATATCACATACCTGGGAATTAATATCTCTCCCAAGGTAGCAGATCTAACCAAACTAAACTACATCCCACTTTTAAGGAAAGTGGAAGATGATCTTGCAAGATGGAAATCCTTACCAATATCACTCATGGGGAGAGTGGCTACAATTAAAATGATGGTCTTACCCAGAATAAATTACTTATTCTCGATGATCCCAAACAAACCACCAGCTGACTGGTTTAAATCTCTGGACTCCTCAATTACTAAATTCCTTTGGCAGGATAAACCTCCACGAATTAGCTTAAAAACGCTTCAGAAGACCAAAGACAGAGGAGGACTGGATTTACCCAACTTTTATTATTATTTCTTAGCCAACAGGCTGCAATATATGCCAAGATGGTTGCAAGATAACCCATTAGACGAGTACTGGTTAGATATAGAACAGACACTTTGCAATACGATAGAGCTTTCAGACTTACCATTTATTAGCTCAAGCATAAGAAAACATGAAAGCTTCAAAAGTATTAGTATCAGCACCTCTCTGACAGCATGGTGGGAGTATCTTAAAATGACAGAGTCTTCACTAGTACCATGCAGACGCACACCTATCTGGAACAATCCTGACATTTTGCAAAACAACAAAATGATGAACCTTCCGGACTGGAAAAATAAAGGAATCCTATACCTGGAACACATATATGAAGGATTGGACTTCATCCCATTTAATCAAATAGTCTCCCAATTTGGAATGGATAAGAATAGCTTTTTAGAATATCACCAAATTAAATCTGTAGTCAAACAACAATTTAAGCTCAATAAAATAGAATTACAAACACCACCAAGGGTATTAGACTTTTATAATCTCAAACCCCCCAAACTACTGTCTAAAGTATATAAGACACTGTCCAAAATAGACGATAAAATTGCAATCCCTATTGAAAAATGGGAGGTGGATCTATCAGTTAGCTTTGACCAGGACTTCTGGTCCCAAACTTGTTTAAAAACTTTTTAAATGATCAGACACCCCAATTTACAATTAATTCAGTACAAAATTCTACACAGAGTACACTATACAGGTCATCGGATGTTCAAGATGGGGTTTGTGTCGTCTGACACCTGTACACACTGCAAAAACAACATTCCTGACAATTACATTCATGCACTGTGGTCCTGCCCACCTGTCCAGGAATTTTGGGGTAGAGTATGTGAGGATCTGTCAAAATGTCTGAAATGTCATATCCCAACTTCCCCCTCTCTTTGTTTACTGGGGAAGCTGGACGATGTCCCGATTGCAACATCTTTGGTTCACGTGGTTCTGACTGCCATATGCATCGCTAAGAAAACTATCCTCTTGAATTGGAAAAATAGAGAAAGTCTCTGCATTAACCAGTATAGAAATCTTTTGTTAGATCATATTGCACTTGATATAGCCTCTGCTTCCACTTCAGATGAATCTCTCTGGGCTCCTTTGATCGGTTCCATCACATAGCGAGGGTGGGGGGCCGTTGATGTTGTCCTGCAGGATGGTGTGGGTGGGGGGGGTGTGGGGTCTGAGTTTGGAGTATCCGGATGTTCCCTGGAGGTGGGTTCACTGGGGGTGTCTGGGACTGGGGGGCCGTTGCCCCCCTCTGGAGGTGCTTGGGTTGCCTCAGGGGGTGGACTGCTGGCGGTTGTGAGTTGGGCCTCTTGGGGATCTTGGCGGCGGCCATGGGTCACTGCCTGGCGGCTGCAATGCCCCTGGGCGGGTCTGGGTGGGGGCCTGGGGGCTCGGGGTTTGGGGGTGGCCAGCCCCGTGTGGGGATCTGGGCGGGGCCTTGGGGGTCGGGTTCTGACATGTATGCTGCCGGGAGGAAGGCAGGGACACCCAGCAGTGCCTGGCCCGGGTTCGGGGGCCTCAGGTAGGCCTTGGCTCCTCTGCCGTTCCATCACAGGGGAGGGGGAGGTCCAGGAGGGGGAGGACCCAACCTTACCTGGATGTCCCATGTCTTATATATTCTGGAAGTTGTGCAAATGCAGGGGTGGGCATAGATATTCTGCTGGGGTGGGGCTGGGTTGGTGCCCTCGGACTCCGTGAGGCTCTGTAATGCTGCTACTTTGGGCCCTGGCAGGATGGGCTGGGGTCTCCATGCCCTGGGTGGCAGTTTGACAACAAAGGTGCCTATTGGGGCCAGTAGGGGAGCTGGCTCCCTGAAGGGCTAAGCCCAACCAGCCATTCCTCCCCATCCCCGCATATTTCTCTCCTCCTGCTCCCTCACATCATCACACAAACATACACATAGGACCTTGGGGGGTGGGCAAGTAAGGGAGTGCGGGTATGGACCCCATTTCCGCATTCCTGTGGAAACCTGCCCCCCAATTTTATTTGCACCTTATACACTTCCACTGACGACATTCCACACAAACACACACTTAGGGCCTTGGGAGTGAGCACATTCAACGGCATTTGGCAGGGGGATATTTCAGCCTCCTCCCGAGTGCCGGTGCCCACTTCCAATTTTAAACTGCACTTAGACACTGATGGCTGAGGGTGTAAGTGGGGTGGTGCGGTGGCATCAGCTGGCATATGCTGGATGAGGCCCGCACTGCCCACTCACCACAGCCATGGAATACACCTCATGATCACACAACACTATATTGGAGCAGGCGGAGGGAGACTAGGGGTCTTAGCCACCTCTGTTGTTGCTTGGCTTCCTGGGGCTGGAGGCTAGGAGGGAGATCTGGCCGTCTGGTTGGGGTCTGGGGTGGGGGGTTGCTGTGCTCAGCGTTGGGCGGGGGAGCCTGCTCATCAGCACCCCAGCAGAAAGGGTCAAACTCTGGTTACCGGTGATAGTTGTACCCAATGTGCAGCAGTACCGGGACCAGAGTGAATAGGGTGTGTATGGGGAGCATGAGTGGGTGTCCGGCGTGCATTTTTGTAAGTCTTGGGTTGTATGTGCATGTGTGAGCATGAGGGAGGAAGTGTGTGACTGTGTTTGTGTATGACTGTATATGTCAGGTGGGGCCTTTGGGTCCTCCCCTCTCCTGGAACTTCTCTTGATGATATAGATCTCTGTCCCCCCTCCCCCTGCCACACCTGGTGTGGGGGCTTGTGCCTTGGTCTGCCTGAGTGTTCGGGGCAACCGGGTCTGGGGGTTTAAGATTTTGGCATCTGCCTGTTAGATCCCGGTGGCTGCCTGGTGGGGTCTGGGTCCCTGGGCTCTGCTGGGTCCCCGGCGGGGGTGGTCGCCCCTGGGTTCCGGGTCGCTGGGTCCCGGGCTCGGCCTGCTAGGGGGTGGGAGGCTGTGGGCGGGCCTGTGGGCTTGCCGCTGATATCTCCAGGGACTCTGCCGGCTGCTGGTTGTGGCCCCCCGGGGCGATCCTCTGTGCGTCTCGAGGGGGGCAAGGGCCTTCCTGGTTGCAGTCTCCTTGGGGTTCCTGCGTTCTGGGGCAGCGCCTGGATCTCTGGGACTTGGAGCTCCCCCCGTCTCCTGCGCATCTTTGGGGGGTGGATCTGTGGTCCCTCACACTCTCTGTTGGGAGCTCCTATAGAAAAACCTTAAATAAACAAGCGCGTGTACACACACAGGTGCTCACATGGTGCTCACAAAAGTATGGGCTTGAGCACGTTAAACACAGGTCTTAAGACTATGGTGGGCACTTAATGCGTTGTGATTTATTATCGTGATTCTTCAGTTAAGCAATGTTGATTATATACATATATATTTTTTCTTTTCATCAAGTTGACGCAGTGATAGGTAGATCTTGTTGTATTGTTGTTGTGTCCCTTTTTTTTGTGTCCCTTTGTTTTTTTTTGTCTTTTTTCTGCAGGTCTGGAAGCAGACTCTTGTTCATTATTGTTTGTTTTTGTGGAACCCCCCCCCCCCCCCCCCCCTCTCCCCCCCTTTTCTTTTCCTTTCTCTTTCACCTCTGTCTCCGTGTCTGGTCGGAATTACAAAGCATTCAACAACAATAACAATAAAGTTTTAAGTATCAGGCGTGACATTAAAAGCAAACGCTTTGATGCTCCACCTGAGAATAAATCTGTAAGGCTTGTCACCAGCATTCAGACATCAATTCTGCTTGCTTCACAGCCAGACAGGACACGGTTAAAAAAAAAAAAAAAAAGGATTTCTTATTGTATTTTTATAGGATTTATTACGGTATTTTACAGGGATTTCTTAGTGTATTTTAATGGATTTATTAGTGTATTTTAATGGTCATATCTCTGTCCTATTGTGTTGCATTTTATTGATGTACAGCGCTTTGTTTGTCCATTCTGGCCATGTGAAAGCGCTCTATAAACAAAGTTGATTTGATTTGATTTGATATCAAATACAGGCCATTTACCATGAACGTGAGTGAAGAGCTTCTGGACCTCCAGAGTCCGAAGAGCCAAACAAGAGGAACATATTTATTTGTTTCTCTTTGTTCCGCCGTAGATGATATGAAACTACAGTGGAATAAAGTCACCGGGATTATTACGGACGGCGCACCTGCCTTGGCTGGCGAGCGGAGTGGATTATCAACCCTTGTGTGTAACAAAGTCAGCGAAGAAGGAGGCAGCGCTATTAAACTCCACCGTATTGTTCATGAAGAAGTTCTCTGTGGCAAATATATGAAGTATGATAATGTTATGAAACCCGTGATGAAGGCTATTAATTATATTCACTCCAAAGAGCTATGCCACCGTCAGTTTCAACAGTTTCTTCTCGACATCCAGGCTGAATACGGAGATGTTTTGTATCACAATGACGTAAGATGGCTCAGTCGGGGGTCTGCACTGCAGCGCTGCTTCTCTCAGGGAGGAAACTGGACAATTCTTGACAAAAATGGACAACCCATGCCACAATTAAATGATCCTGTGTGGCTGGCTGATTTGGGATTTTTAGTTGACTTAACACGACATCTGAATGCGCTGAACACAAGCCTTCAAGGGCCAAATGCAGTGGTAAGCCAACTGTATTCGCACATCAAAGCCTTTCGGACCAAGCTGCTACTTTTCCAAAGGCACCTGTCACAGGCGCAGCCCAATACCGCACATTTCTCATCGCTGCAGGAAATCATGACCAGTTTCCCACAGAACAATATCAGTGGGCAAATGACAAAGTATGCAGCAGACATCTCATCTCTGGTTGAGGAATTTCAGCAGCGCTTTCGAGACTTTGCAGCTATTGAAAAGGAGATCACGCTTTTTTCCTCTCCTTTCTCCGTGGACCCTGATGACGCTCCAGACCACCTGCAGCTGGAGCTCATTGAGCTGCCGTGTGACGCTGAGCATCGCAGTCGGCACCAACAGCTCCCTCTTGTCAACTTCTACCGCCAGCTGGATGAAGGTAGGTTCCAAGCAGTTCGGACATTTGCTAAGAAAATGCCGAGCTTGTTTGGCTCCACATACACGTGTGAGAAGACATTCTCCGTTATGAACATTAACAAGAGCCGCATGAGGACGAGACTGAGTGACTCTCACCTGCGTGACGTCTTACGCATCAAAACCACTGCTCTTGAGCCAGACCTGGACTACATACTGCAGTCAAGATCCCAGTATCACCCTTCACATTAGTGCAGGCAAGAAATTTGTTAAGTCCTCTGAGTTGAATAAATTCTTAAATCTCGGTTAATTAATTGTTTTGTGATGGTCAATTTTGTTTACAGTCAGCATATAATAGTGAATAATATGTAATGTTTCACATGAACTTAGATATCCTTGATAGTTTTCTTCATTTTTTGTGGTTTGTGATTTTGGTAAAAACTTAATGGAAAAAAAAATGTAAAAGTAAAAGTACGCCATTTGCAATAAAAAACATCCCAAAAAAGTTCATTTGTATTTAATGTTCATGGTTCAAAGAATGTCAGGCTGAGTAGTCGGCCCCCACACATTTTCACCTTACCAAATCTGGCCCTCTTTGCAAAAAGTTTGGACACCCCTGTTTTAGTATGAAGTGTGATCGGTTAATTCGGACCTTCTCAGACACCTAGTGGTTGAGTGGCCGCCCTGGGACTGGGAGATCGGGGTTCAAATCCCTGTCGGGTCATTCAATTCAAGAGTCGTCTCAAGGCACTTCACATAGTAAACCTTCCAATACAGGTCAGTTCATTAAGCCAGTCAGTAAAACATTTCCTACCAAATGCTTTAACTCACCGTTAAGGGGTTGGATTGGGGGGTTAAACCACCAAATAGTTCCTGAGCTCGGCCACCACTGCAGCTCACCGCTCCCCACAGGGATGGGTCAAATGTGGAGATGAATTTCACCAGTGTGATCTTACTAATGGGACTTTAACTTTAACTTTATGTGTCATCTAATAATAAAGACCAGATGATAGCTTATCAAACTACTTTAATTAACTTTGTAACCCGTTAATACAAATGCTACAGTCATATGGAGGCAGGCACCTCAAACTAAAAAACGTTGTACACAAAAATGACGTGTTCACAAGAGTAAATCGTCTGTCCTTTTTCCTACACAAGGCTCTTGTTCACAGTCAGGAAAGTTAGCATTTTGATATGTTCCGGAGAAAGACTAGCTCTTTTTTTTGAGAGCAGATGTTCCCCGCTGCAGAGATCTGTTCCGATGGCGTGGAAGTGACAAGAATGAACAGAACAGATTTAGCCAGCTGAGCTTAGTGTGGCTAAATCTTTTCTGTGCAAGTGTGGGGAAACGACCCTCATTTTATCTCCACCATCTTCACGCCTCTGTTGCATGGCTGGTCCACACTTCAGCGTCAGGGAGCAACTGACAGATTTGAGGGCTTGCTTTACCTTAAAGTTACAGTGTGTATTTTTCCTGATGACAGGGGGCAGTAGATACCTAATTTGTTGCAAGCGAGCAGTATTTTTGTGCTGGAGTAAGACCTTACCAATGGATGCCCATTAGGGTCAAAAAGCCCTGGGGAGTGCAAACTTCAGCAACATGAAGAACAAATCAGACTCCCTTTCATCACAGGCAACAAGTGGAGAGGTAAACGTGTAAAACAACAACATTTAAGAATGAATGATGAGAAGACCAATGCAATGAGAAGACCGTGGTCGATTACATCAAAGGCTGCAGTGAAGTCCAAAAACACTGCTCCAGCTAGTTTCCTTTCATCCAGGCATGTTAACCATTCCTCGGTTATGCGTGCCAGTGCAGTAGTTGAAAAGCCCTGTCTGTATGCATGTTGACACTCTGTTAGCAATTTATTTGTTACTGAAATATTCCATTATTTAATTAAACATGATCTTCTCCAGGGTTTAGCTTAATACTGGTAGTAACCTGATTGGTCTGCTGTTTGATCTAGTAAAGCCTGCCTTTGCATCTTTGAGCAGAGGTATAATTTGTGACCGTTTCCAGAAATCAGGAAAAGCACCACTTAAAACAGACCTATTAAAAATATGGCAAATAGGTTTAGAGAGTTGAGTTGCCGCGACTTTGAGTTTTTTTCCAACAAGATTGTCTATTCCTGGCGGAGTATCTTCAGAGAGACACTGAAGCATCTTTTCAACGTCATCCTTGGTTACTGTTTTAAAATCAAATTGACAGTTTTTACCACACATTATATTATCCACTAATTTACACGAGTCACTATCAGTAATGTCCATGTCTAATCTTAAATTGTGTACTTTCTTTGTAAAAACATTGTTGAAGTAATTTGCAATCTCATATGGCCTAGTGATGAACTGCCCCTCACTTTCTACAAATTTTGGAGATGATTTTGCGCTTTTACACGTTAATACATTCTATGTTTTCCACAATTTGTTTCTATCGTTGTCATGTTGGGAATATGTTTTACCCAGGACATGAAAGAATCACAGACGGACACACACCTATCTGGAACAATCCTGACATTTTGCAAAACAACAAAATGATGAACCTTCCGGACTGGAAAAATAAAGGAATCCTATACCTGGAACACATATATGAAGGATTGGACTTCATCCCATTTAATCAAATAGTCTCCCAATTTGGAATGGATAAGAATAGCTTTTTAGAATATCACCAAATTAAATCTGTAGTCAAACAACAATTTAAGCTCAATAAAATAGAATTACAAACACCACCAAGGGTATTAGACTTCTATAATCTCAAACCCCCCAAACTACTGTCTAAAGTATATAAGACACTGTCCAAAATAGACGATAAAATTGCAATCCCTATTGAAAAATGGGAGGTGGATCTATCAGTTAGCTTTGACCAGGACTTCTGGTCCCAAACTTGTTTAAAAACTTTTTAAATGATCAGACACCCCAATTTACAATTAATTCAGTACAAAATTCTACACAGAGTACACTATACAGGTCATCGGATGTTCAAGATGGGGTTTGTGTCGTCTGACACCTGTACACACTGCAAAAACAACATTCCTGACAATTACATTCATGCACTGTGGTCCTGCCCACCTGTCCAGGAATTTTGGGGTAGAGTATGTGAGGATCTGTCAAAATGTCTGAAATGTCATATCCCAACTTCCCCCTCTCTTTGTTTACTGGGGAAGCTGGACGATGTCCCGATTGCAACATCTTTGGTTCACGTGGTTCTGACTGCCATATGCATCGCTAAGAAAACTATCCTCTTGAATTGGAAAAATAGAGAAAGTCTCTGCATTAACCAGTATAGAAATCTTTTGTTAGATCATATTACACTTGATATAGCCTCTGCTTCCACTTCAGATGAATCTCTCTGGGCTCCTTTGATCGGTTCCATCACATAGCGAGGGTGGGGGGCCGTTGATGTTGTCCTGCAGGATGGTGTGGGTGGGGGGGGTGTGGGGTCTGAGTTTGGAGTATCCGGATGTTCCCTGGAGGTGGGTTCACTGGGGGTGTCTGGGACTGGGGGGCCGTTGCCCCCCTCTGGAGGTGCTTGGGTTGCCTCAGGGGGTGGACTGCTGGCGGTTGTGAGTTGGGCCTCTTGGGGATCTTGGCGGCGGCCATGGGTCACTGCCTGGCGGCTGCAATGCCCCTGGGCGGGTCTGGGTGGGGGCCTGGGGGCTCGGGGTTTGGGGGTGGCCAGCCCCGTGTGGGGATCTGGGCGGGGCCTTGGGGGTCGGGTTCTGACATGTATGCTGCCGGGAGGAAGGCAGGGACACCCAGCAGTGCCTGGCCCGGGTTCGGGGGCCTCAGGTAGGCCTTGGCTCCTCTGCCGTTCCATCACAGGGGAGGGGGAGGTCCAGGAGGGGGAGGACCCAACCTTACCTGGATGTCCCATGTCTTATATATTCTGGAAGTTGTGCAAATGCAGGGGTGGGCATAGATATTCTGCTGGGGTGGGGCTGGGTTGGTGCCCTCGGACTCCGTGAGGCTCTGTAATGCTGCTACTTTGGGCCCTGGCAGGATGGGCTGGGGTCTCCATGCCCTGGGTGGCAGTTTGACAACAAAGGTGCCTATTGGGGCCAGTAGGGGAGCTGGCTCCCTGAAGGGCTAAGCCCAACCAGCCATTCCTCCCCATCCCCGCATATTTCTCTCCTCCTGCTCCCTCACATCATCACACAAACATACACATAGGACCTTGGGGAGTGGGCAAGTAAGGGAGTGCGGGTATGGACCCCATTTCCGCATTCCTGTGGAAACCTGCCCCCCAATTTTATTTGCACCTTATACACTTCCACTGACGACATTCCACACAAACACACACTTAGGGCCTTGGGAGTGAGCACATTCAACGGCATTTGGCAGGGGGATATTTCAGCCTCCTCCCGAGTGCCGGTGCCCACTTCCAATTTTAAACTGCACTTAGACACTGATGGCTGAGGGTGTAAGTGGGGTGGTGCGGTGGCATCAGCTGGCATATGCTGGATGAGGCCCGCACTGCCCACTCACCACAGCCATGGAATACACCTCATGATCACACAACACTATATTGGAGCAGGCGGAGGGAGACTAGGGGTCTTAGCCACCTCTGTTGTTGCTTGGCTTCCTGGGGCTGGAGGCTAGGAGGGAGATCTGGCCGTCTGGTTGGGGTCTGGGGTGGGGGGTTGCTGTGCTCAGCGTTGGGCGGGGGAGCCTGCTCATCAGCACCCCAGCAGAAAGGGTCAAACTCTGGTTACCGGTGATAGTTGTACCCAATGTGCAGCAGTACCGGGACCAGAGTGAATAGGGTGTGTATGGGGAGCATGAGTGGGTGTCCGGCGTGCATTTTTGTAAGTCTTGGGTTGTATGTGCATGTGTGAGCATGAGGGAGGAAGTGTGTGACTGTGTTTGTGTATGACTGTATATGTCAGGTGGGGCCTTTGGGTCCTCCCCTCTCCTGGAACTTCTCTTGATGATATAGATCTCTGTCCCCCCTCCCCCTGCCACACCTGGTGTGGGGGCTTGTGCCTTGGTCTGCCTGAGTGTTCGGGGCAACCGGGTCTGGGGGTTTAAGATTTTGGCATCTGCCTGTTAGATCCCGGTGGCTGCCTGGTGGGGTCTGGGTCCCTGGGCTCTGCTGGGTCCCCGGCGGGGGTGGTCGCCCCTGGGTTCCGGGTCGCTGGGTCCCGGGCTCGGCCTGCTAGGGGGTGGGAGGCTGTGGGCGGGCCTGTGGGCTTGCCGCTGATATCTCCAGGGACTCTGCCGGCTGCTGGTTGTGGCCCCCCGGGGCGATCCTCTGTGCGTCTCGAGGGGGGCGGGGGCCTTTCTGGTTGCAGTCTCCTTGGGGTTCCTGCGTTCTGGGGCAGCGCCTGGATCTCTGGGACTTGGAGCTCCCCCCGTCTCCTGCGCATCTTTGGGGGGTGGATCTGTGGTCCCTCACACTCTCTGTTGGGAGCTCCTATAGAAAAACCTTAAATAAACAAGCGCGTGTACACACACAGGTGCTCACATGGTGCTCACAAAAGTATGGGCTTGAGCACGTTAAACACAGGTCTTAAGACTATGGTGGGCACTTAATGCGTTGTGATTTATTATCGTGATTCTTCAGTTAAGCAATGTTGATTATATACATATATATTTTTTCTTTTCATCAAGTTGACGCAGTGATAGGTAGATCTTGTTGTATTGTTGTTGTGTCCCTTTTTTTTGTGTCCCTTTGTTTTTTTTTTGTCTTTTTTCTGCAGGTCTGGAAGCAGACTCTTGTTCATTATTGTTTGTTTTTGTGGAACCCCCCCCCCCCCCCCCCCCCTCTCCCCCCCTTTTCTTTTCCTTTCTCTTTCACCTCTGTCTCCGTGTCTGGTCGGAATTACAAAGCATTCAACAACAATAACAATAAAGTTTTAAGTATCAGGCGTGACATTAAAAGCAAACGCTTTGATGCTCCACCTGAGAATAAATCTGTAAGGCTTGTCACCAGCATTCAGACATCAATTCTGCTTGCTTCACAGCCAGACAGGACACGGTTAAAAAAAAAAAAAAAAAGGATTTCTTATTGTATTTTTATAGGATTTATTACGGTATTTTACAGGGATTTCTTAGTGTATTTTAATGGATTTATTAGTGTATTTTAATGGTCATATCTCTGTCCTATTGTGTTGCATTTTATTGATGTACAGCGCTTTGTTTGTCCATTCTGGCCATGTGAAAGCGCTCTATAAACAAAGTTGATTTGATTTGATTTGATATCAAATACAGGCCATTTACCATGAACGTGAGTGAAGAGCTTCTGGACCTCCAGAGTCCGAAGAGCCAAACAAGAGGAACATATTTATTTGTTTCTCTTTGTTCCGCCGTAGATGATATGAAACTACAGTGGAATAAAGTCACCGGGATTATTACGGACGGCGCACCTGCCTTGGCTGGCGAGCGGAGTGGATTATCAACCCTTGTGTGTAACAAAGTCAGCGAAGAAGGAGGCAGCGCTATTAAACTCCACCGTATTGTTCATGAAGAAGTTCTCTGTGGCAAATATATGAAGTATGATAATGTTATGAAACCCGTGATGAAGGCTATTAATTATATTCGCTCCAAAGAGCTATGCCACCGTCAGTTTCAACAGTTTCTTCTCGACATCCAGGCTGAATACGGAGATGTTTTGTATCACAATGACGTAAGATGGCTCAGTCGGGGGTCTGCACTGCAGCGCTGCTTCTCTCAGGGAGGAAACTGGACAATTCTTGACAAAAATGGACAACCCATGCCACAATTAAATGATCCTGTGTGGCTGGCTGATTTGGGATTTTTAGTTGACTTAACACGACATCTGAATGCGCTGAACACAAGCCTTCAAGGGCCAAATGCAGTGGTAAGCCAACTGTATTCGCACATCAAAGCCTTTCGGACCAAGCTGCTACTTTTCCAAAGGCACCTGTCACAGGCGCAGCCCAATACCGCACATTTCTCATCGCTGCAGGAAATCATGACCAGTTTCCCACAGAACAATATCAGTGGGCAAATGACAAAGTATGCAGCAGACATCTCATCTCTGGTTGAGGAATTTCAGCAGCGCTTTCGAGACTTTGCAGCTATTGAAAAGGAGATCACGCTTTTTTCCTCTCCTTTCTCCGTGGACCCTGATGACGCTCCAGACCACCTGCAGCTGGAGCTCATTGAGCTGCCGTGTGACGCTGAGCATCGCAGTCGGCACCAACAGCTCCCTCTTGTCAACTTCTACCGCCAGCTGGATGAAGGTAGGTTCCAAGCAGTTCGGACATTTGCTAAGAAAATGCCGAGCTTGTTTGGCTCCACATACACGTGTGAGAAGACATTCTCCGTTATGAACATTAACAAGAGCCGCATGAGGACGAGACTGAGTGACTCTCACCTGCGTGACGTCTTACGCATCAAAACCACTGCTCTTGAGCCAGACCTGGACTACATACTGCAGTCAAGATCCCAGTATCACCCTTCACATTAGTGCAGGCAAGAAATTTGTTAAGTCCTCTGAGTTGAATAAATTCTTAAATCTCGGTTAATTAATTGTTTTGTGATGGTCAATTTTGTTTACAGTCAGCATATAATAGTGAATAATATGTAATGTTTCACATGAACTTAGATATCCTTGATAGTTTTCTTCATTTTTTGTGGTTTGTGATTTTGGTAAAAACTTAATGGAAAAAAAAATGTAAAAGTAAAAGTACGCCATTTGCAATAAAAAACATCCCAAAAAAGTTCATTTGTATTTAATGTTCATGGTTCAAAGAATGTCAGGCTGAGTAGTCGGCCCCCACACATTTTCACCTTACCAAATCTGGCCCTCTTTGCAAAAAGTTTGGACACCCCTGTTTTAGTATGAAGTGTGATCGGTTAATTCGGACCTTCTCAGACACCTAGTGGTTGAGTGGCCGCCCTGGGACTGGGAGATCGGGGTTCAAATCCCTGTCGGGTCATTCAATTCAAGAGTCGTCTCAAGGCACTTCACATAGTAAACCTTCCAATACAGGTCAGTTCATTAAGCCAGTCAGTAAAACATTTCCTACCAAATGCTTTAACTCACCATTAAGGGGTTGGATTGGGGGGTTAAACCACCAAATAGTTCCTGAGCTCGGCCACCACTGCAGCTCACCGCTCCCCACAGGGATGGGTCAAATGTGGAGATGAATTTCACCAGTGTGATCTTACTAATGGGACTTTAACTTTAACTTTATGTGTCATCTAATAATAAAGACCAGATGATAGCTTATCAAACTACTTTAATTAACTTTGTAACCCGTTAATACAAATGCTACAGTCATATGGAGGCAGGCACCTCAAACTAAAAAACGTTGTACACAAAAATGACGTGTTCACAAGAGTAAATCGTCTGTCCTTTTTCCTACACAAGGCTCTTGTTCACAGTCAGGAAAGTTAGCATTTTGATATGTTCCGGAGAAAGACTAGCTCTTTTTTTTGAGAGCAGATGTTCCCCGCTGCAGAGATCTGTTCCGATGGCGTGGAAGTGACAAGAATGAACAGAACAGATTTAGCCAGCTGAGCTTAGTGTGGCTAAATCTTTTCTGTGCAAGTGTGGGGAAACGACCCTCATTTTATCTCCACCATCTTCACGCCTCTGTTGCATGGCTGGTCCACACTTCAGCGTCAGGGAGCAACTGACAGATTTGAGGGCTTGCTTTACCTTAAAGTTACAGTGTGTATTTTTCCTGATGACAGGGGGCAGTAGATACCTAATTTGTTGCAAGCGAGCAGTATTTTTGTGCTGGAGTAAGACCTTACCAATGGATGCCCATTAGGGTCAAAAAGCCCTGGGGAGTGCAAACTTCAGCAACATGAAGAACAAATCAGACTCCCTTTCATCACAGGCAACAAGTGGAGAGGTAAACGTGTAAAACAACAACATTTAAGAATGAATGATGAGAAGACCAATGCAATGAGAAGACCGTGGTCGATTACATCAAAGGCTGCAGTGAAGTCCAAAAACACTGCTCCAGCTAGTTTCCTTTCATCCAGGCATGTTAACCATTCCTCGGTTATGCGTGCCAGTGCAGTAGTTGAAAAGCCCTGTCTGTATGCATGTTGACACTCTGTTAGCAATTTATTTGTTACTGAAATATTCCATTATTTAATTAAACATGATCTTCTCCAGGGTTTAGCTTAATACTGGTAGTAACCTGATTGGTCTGCTGTTTGATCTAGTAAAGCCTGCCTTTGCATCTTTGAGCAGAGGTATAATTTGTGACCGTTTCCAGAAATCAGGAAAAGCACCACTTAAAACAGACCTATTAAAAATATGGCAAATAGGTTTAGAGAGTTGAGTTGCCGCGACTTTGAGTTTTTTTCCAACAAGATTGTCTATTCCTGGCGGAGTATCTTCAGAGAGACACTGAAGCATCTTTTCAACGTCATCCTTGGTTACTGTTTTAAAATCAAATTGACAGTTTTTACCACACATTATATTATCCACTAATTTACACGAGTCACTATCAGTAATGTCCATGTCTAATCTTAAATTGTGTACTTTCTTTGTAAAAACATTGTTGAAGTAATTTGCAATCTCATATGGCCTAGTGATGAACTGCCCCTCACTTTCTACAAATTTTGGAGATGATTTTGCGCTTTTACACGTTAATACATTCTATGTTTTCCACAATTTGTTTCTATCGTTGTCATGTTGGGAATATGTTTTACCCAGGACATGAAAGAATCACAGACGGAAACGATGGTAAGCAAATAACAAATAATATTTATTAACGATGTGTAACTGAAAGCGCTGCTCCAAACGGGAACAGGAGGGACCGAGATCTAAAACGGGAAAGCAAACAGGTGTTAGAATCACGAAACCCTGGAACCAGAGAACCAGAACTAGAATTGTTTGGAGAGCTATTCATACTGGAGATGATCGGTCTTGGTGAGGCAGGGCTGGGTCTTTGGGACCAGGCGGGACAGACAAGCAGCAGAGAGTGAGGATCCGGGACGGGACGAGGAAACAGGCAGCGAGGCAGACTATGATGCAGGTCCGGAGGCTGGAGGTTAGGTAGGCTGGGAAGCGGGTAGGATGGCAGGCGGGCGGCAGAGAGTGAGGAGACCAGGGGGACGGTGAGCGATGTGATGTTGGACTAACAACTCCAGACGGTGGTGGGTAATTCCTGAGAACAGACGAGCAGGAACCTTCAGGACTCTGTAGATCAGGGCAGACAAGATTTAAACTGAACAACAAACTAGAACTACAACTGGCTCGTGTTTACCCAAGATGCGAGTGTCAACCGACACTGGAGTTGTGTCACACCGCTCCTTAAGTACCCCTGGCCCTCTGATCAGGGAGATCAGGAACAGGTGGCTCTCCGACACGCCCACCTGTTAACACAGAACTGGGACAACTGCGGTGTATTAAGTGAAATCAATAGTGAGCAGGGCAGACGGTGACAATCATGAATGGAATTATTGATTTTCTGTTTAAAGTAATTACGTTTTTTAATGTGATTTAGTTTTGAGACCTTGTTTCTCAATGAGCAGTATGTTTTTCGGTCATCAGAACACACCGCTGCTTTGGCTTTCTCCCTTTGGAGCATCACAGCTCTCACCTCACTGTCCAGCCATGGTACGCTGCTACTTTTTATGGACCTTTTTATAAGAGGAGCATGCTTATTAACCAATTTCATTAATTTATCCATGAAAGTTTTTAAGGCAACATTCGCATTCTGTTCCTCGTAAACATCCGACCATTGCATATTATTGATGTCAGACATAAATAAGTCTGAGTTAAATCTTTCGAGGGATCTCCTGAGAACAATCCTGACTCCTGCTTTGGACAATTTGTTGTTTCTTGACACAGCAATTAAATTATGATCGCTGCACCCTACAGCCTTTGAAACCGTTTTTGAGCAAAGCTCTGGAATGTTAGTAAATATCAGGTCAGTACAAGTTGAGATTTTCCCGCCATTGTTGCCAAAAGAAATCCTGGTGGATTGCGTAACTGTCGGAGCTAAATTACAAACACTAGCAATCGAAGACAATTTTTTGTGTAAAGGACAATGTTTGGAAGACCAGTCTATGTTAAAGTCACCTAAAGGAAAGATGTCTGTTTTCCTTCGGACACTGTCTAGCATGTTACATATTTTGTCTAAATAAAACCCATGAGAGCTGGGGGGCCGGTAGCAACAACCAACTAAAGTAGGCTTACAATGTGATAAATAAATCTGTACCCATAATATTTCAATATCAGCACACATTATGTCATTTCTTGGAAGTACAGCTATGTTATCTTTAATGTATAGGGCTACACCCCCACCATGTTCATCCCTATCTCTTCTGTGAATGTTGTAGCCGTCAGTTGCTGCAACAGAATCGTCAAAACAATGGTCCAACTGTGTTTCTGATAGTGCTAAAACATGGATGTTCTCTGCTTGACAGATTCTAGTTATCTCATCGATCTTATTTCTAAGACTGCATATATTTAGGTGAGCAAGGACTAAACCCCTTTTAGAAAAATTAAACAGGGAAGTATTCATGTCTGTATTACATTAGACTCAATGAGACAGGCATGTCGAATATCATTCTTTCTTTGGGTCATTAGGTGCTCCTGATGTTGTGCATGTTCAGTAGGGCCATTTTTTGGTCCTATGACCATGTCAGGGACTTGCACAAACCAGCCAGAGAAGCACTGCTCATGAGATTCAAAACTCCATTTTATTTTGGAGCAGCTTCAAAGTTAACAGGAACTTTAACCTAATCACAGCACAAGGCACTCTATCCAGAAAAACAGAAAACATTTCAGACACACGAGGTTCAACTTAAATAGTGGCTGATCAGACCACTCTACATACAAGAGGGGAACAATTAACATACAGTTAACACACACACACATCCTCACACACACACAAACTAACCAGTCTAATCAATTCAGGTAACTCAAATAACTAAATCATGATTACAAACTCTCTATCCATAACAGAAAACATCTACATTAAATTAAACACAAGCATAAACATGAATCTCCCCTCCCTTGGGAGTTGGTAGATCCCAGCAGTGCTGATTAGGCTTCCTGAGGAGATGAGCTGCAGGCGTGAGACTCCACAGGAAGCTCCAAGTCACTGAGGTGACAGACACTGCTGTCACAGACCAGCTTGTCATACCTCAGCCATGCTCCTTCACCTTTTTCTCTTGCTGTTTTTAGTTTAGGCCAGAGTTCCTTCCTTTTCTGTTGTACTGCCCCGGAGAAATCTTCATTTACGTAAATGGTTGTCCCTTTCAGCTTTTTGACAGAGGCGAGTATCTGATGTTTGTCCTTCAGACGTGGCAGATTCACCATGATCTTTCTTGGCTTTGCTCCCTCTTGCTGCTGACCAATCCTCTGGACGCGCTCCACCTCAATCTTTGCATCCTCAGTATGAGCCTCAAGCAGAAAGGCAGACGGTGCCGCAGCAAGCCAGATTAAAATGCTCATAGAATAAACGGCGTGTCGACTATTACATCTATTGTCAACTATTTTGTTTGTCAATGCCATCGTGACGCGTCCGTGTCAGTCTGTACATGGCAGCCTCACCTCTTTAAGTGTGTCCTAGGACAGCTGTGGCTATGGTGTAGCTCATCAGTACCAAGGTGTGAATGGATGAACGATTCACTGTAGTGTAAAGCACTTTGGAGTTCTCTGATTCAGAATGGTGCTACACAAGTGTGGGTTATTTATCATTTATTTCTGTTTTAGGGAAGGCGATGACTGCCCTTCATAGCAGAATTCAACGGTGGTGCATGAGCACAAAAAGAAAAAGGGAAGCTGTCCTAATCTGATGCATGGATCTCATTTTTGTTGGAGCTTTTAAATGATGCATAACTGAGCATGGAATATCTACAGGTCTGCCCAGGACCGATCAGCTTCATGTTTCAGCAGTAAACCAAGAAAACAACAGTCACGTTTGTCTAAACACCTGGATGGTCAACAAACCAAGCAGACTTTTGTTCGAGTCTTTCCTCTACAGTCGCACAAAGCCGTGAGCAAGGCGTGTGTTCTTGAAAAAGATTGAAGTACCGTAACGTATTTAAAAGTCTTTTTAAAAATGCACGTACCTTTACTTTGCACAAGTATTTTTTTCTTTAGTGTTGATTTTTATTGAGAGCTGACAGGTGAACTGTTCAGCCTTAATGATCTGTTGTTATGGTGATGCAACCCATAAAAACAAACTCACGTCTTTATTTATGTACAAACATTTGTTTCAGTTTAGAAGAATTCTTGTGCAGAACTTCGAGTCACGGTGTAGGAGCACAAATCAGCTGTTAGCCGCAAACGGTGCAATAACAATAATATGAAACAGCAGCATCAAACTACAAAGTGTTAGGTGCAGAGGTGAGCCATAGTGTGTGTGTGTGTGTGTGTGTGTGTGTGTGTGTGTGTGTGTGTGTGTGTGTGTGTGTGTGTGTGTGTGTGTGTGTGTGTGATCATCAGTCTGCTGTACACAGGCACCAACAGTCCTTCTGACCACCACCAGCAGTAAACAAGGGTGAAGTGTCTTGCCCAAGGACACGATGGCTGACAAGAGTGCAGCCTGGGTTGGAACAGCCATGATAGTATTTATCTTTTAGATGTTTGTATTGTTTACGGATCTTTTCTTTGATGTTCAAGGTAAAGCTCTAATATTAACTTGGTTTTATTCCAACCACCGTCTTCTTTTTGACTCCGTACCTGTGTTTCAGTGACTGGCGTCAATCCCACCCCCACACCACTCCCTTCTCCTGGAGCACCTCGGGGCTGTTTTGTCTGTGCATGTGTCACCTGTAACGTTCACTTGAATAATGACTGAATGGTCCCCCCCTTTGCTGCAACAATCCTCTTCATTGCCCTTGCAGCCTCTGCAGGGTGTGAAAGGTCGTCTCGTTTGTTTCCCTGTTGTCCCCGACACGTCCGTGGGTGTTTGAAGACAGATGCTGAATGTCTGCTCTCTCAGCAGTCAACATAGGATTCTCTACATGCTTCACAAGCAGTGAACAATGACAAAAGAGAATCTAATGGAATCAAATGCATCACTGGATTTTTTTACTTTGTGTGTCATTCAAAATGAGAAGGATCAGTAGTTAGGGTGCAGACACTGCTTGTCCTTCTTTCCAGTTCTGGGTCTTTCCCTCTCCAAAGCCTGGAACCAGCAGGTTGACCCAGCCGTTCGGAAATCTGTAAATGCAAATTGAAAAAGCAGCTTCGTTGTGGCACACTACTTCCTCTAACCAGCCGTCCTCTTCCTGCTCCATGCCTGCTTCTCATTATGCCCATGAATAAAACCCCCGCTGCAAAACGTTGAGGAAAAACCACATCGTTCTTTAATGCCGAATACAGACGTCAACTTTCCTTCCCCAAATCCCTGCGCTGCATCTCTTTTCTTTGTCTTATTGTTGGGGATGGCTTGTGAAGCCGGCACACTTCAAAGCTGTTGGATTGACAGCGCTGCAGACTGAGAGCTTCTCTTCATCTACCTGCTGGAATTATGCAGACATCTCTCTTGAGCGCCACTTCAGAACCTCTCTCGCTTTTTTTTAAACATCTGGCCTCTGCATGACACCCTGCAACATGCAGGGAAAAAGGAAAAAAAGAGAAAGTGGAGCTAGTTTTAGGCAATACAATCGTACATCAGTAAAAAGTCATAAGCTGTTAAATGGAAAGCCACCAAGAGGTGCACAGACATGAATGTGGCAGTGTGGAAACTCCACTTCCCTCCATGGTCTCTAGTGCAGAATGCTAAATCGGTGGCAGTATGGTGGGGGGGTGAGGGGGGACCAGGCCGACTGAAAGTGACAATGAGACCCAGCACATGTGGACAACTAATGAAATTTCTGCCTCATTTTGTTCCCGACATCCTCAAATCCTTGGATGAGGCTCCTGATCCCAGGTGTCGTCACTGCACTGAAATGAGTCTTGTTTTGCAAACTGTGCATGTGCAGAGCAGCAGCTCAGCCCTGACCTCCCCCCCACTGCCACGAGGCTTCCCGCTTCAGAGAAAGCTGCTGCGCTCCTGTTACACCATCCATCATGGCTGTCATAATTCTATCTGCACTAATATCACAAACAAAGCCAGGGCGCTATGGTGGTTTATTTGTTGCACCGTGTGATGTCAGCATGCCGACAGTAATGGTGGACGTCATATAATCGGCCAAATCAGCAGCTTTCATCTGCAAAATGCTACAAAATAAAAAAAGGAAAGTAAAAACTTTATAGGACCCCCTCCAATAACAACAAAACACAAAGCAGTCATTTCTCTGGCAAACTTGAACTTTTATGCAAATAGAAGGTAATGATGCAAGAGAGAGAAAGACGGAAGCTGCCAAGCATCGCTGCTAGATTTGAAGTACGTAATCTGGATTAAGTTCAGTCTGGACTCAGATTTAACAGGAATTACAAATGAATGCTTTACAGGATTTAACAAGAGGAAACTTAAGTGAAACCTTGACAAAACAGAACGGCCAGGGCGAGTAAAGACGGTTTCCTCCGCTCTCAAAGACCAGCTGGACGTCTCCTGTTAAAGGCTACCTACCAGGGGCGGAGCTTCGGGGGTGGGGGTTGGGCTGCCAAATGATTAAAACCACGTTTTAGCTGTTAATCATGGGTTGAAACGGTCTTTAAGGGGTTTCTTATTGTGACAATGGTATTCTCTCTCAACACACTAAACGCCCTTACTAATATTTAATTATTAACTAGACTGAACAAACATCCACGCATAATCTCTAAATTACACAGCAACCTGTCACCCCCCCCCCCACCCCACCCCCGTGCACTCCATAAACAATCAGCTTCTGAATGATGGTAAATGCATGTACAGAAATCTTAATGAAACCTCCCAGTGAAAGTGTTTCAACAGCCTTCTCTCTTTTTTATTAGTATGAACCACGATTAGCGAGTCCACGGCACACCCAGACAGAATTATCCTCTCTTCTGTCTCATGATCAGCAGCAGGTGGAAATTTTTTATTTACTTATTTATTTTTTCAACAACGTGCCCACTTTCAAATGAAGCACACTCCTCTTGTTTTGACATTTTCCTTTTAGTGCTTGCAGATGTTTCCGTTTGGGTGCCATCTATCCAGCTCCATGGATACCTGCCTATTGGCGCTTTTAACCACTAGTTGGTCAGACGCTGCTGCTGTCTATCTTTGCAGGAACGAGAACAGTGCTGGATAACTCCTCTTTTTTCCTCTCCTGTGCCTGGACTGAAAATGCTGCATGAGCAGCTCGCCTCATGGCAATGATGCACCTTGTGCACAAAATGGGGCCCCTCATGGAGCGTGAGTCCGGCGTGTGATAGGGTGAGAGCTACACAGACAAACGTTAGCGTTTGCGGGGATGTAACGTGATAAGAGAGCCCAGACGCAGACGAGCGAGCTTTGGGAGCTCTTTTCATGCAATTAATCTAGGAACGCCGGCGCAAGCCCGATGGAGAGTGGGAGTGTGATGGTGTTCCAGGAAGTAAGAGAAAGGCTTACTTTTATGTGGAGTGAGTTGGGTGGCTTGATAGGAAAGTATAAGCGCTCGAAACTCAGACGGGGATTGAAGAATTGATGACTGAGTGTAGTGTGTTGTCCTCTTCCGGCTTTTGAGGGTGATCACGTGGTAGGAATTCCGTGGAGTGAGGGATGATGGGAGACGGAGTCCTAAACTGAGGGTCTGCGGGTAGCGAGGCGGCTGGAGGGTGAGGATGTGACACGGCGCATCAGGAGAGGAAATTAAAACGTTAAAGCAATCCAAGTCAGATGTGAGAAGTCCATTTTCAGTTCCTGTCAAATGTTTCGTTACATCCACCCCTCAGTATTCAAATATAAATGATAAAATGAAGGATTTTACCAGCTCTAACTGGTGTGTACGCTCTCTGCATCCAGGTTATTTCCCCAGTTTTTCCCTGTTTATCAGCAAAATAGAGATTTCTATCTAACTGCAATGAAAACTACAGGTCAAAGTACAAAAAAAAAATAGAATCTGGAGCAAAAGTTAGTTTATGTCCAACTTAAAAGGTGAAACTAATGTTTGAGACAGTCATTACATGCAGAGTCAGATATTTCAGCATTTTTGTTATAATTGTGATTATTGTGTCTTAAACAGGACGATCATTCAGTGTATCTTGGCTTGGACAGTCCTCTACCATGCACCATCTTGCAACAGGAGTCCCCCAGGGCTCTGTAATAGGACCTCTTCTCTTTGTCATATACACCACCTCACTGGGTGAGATCATTTGATCACATGGCTTCTCCTACCACTGCTATGCAGACGACACCCAGCTCTATCTGTCATTTCCACCGGGCGACCACACTGTCTCTGCATGAACATCATACTGTCTCTCTGACGTATCAAAATGGATGAAATCCCACCATCTCCGACTCAATCTCTCTAAAACTGAACTACTTGTCATCCCAGCAAAACCATCCATACAGCACAATATCTCAATCCAAAATGACTTCCTATCTCTGGCTCCTTCAAAGGCAGTTCGAAATCTGGGTGTTGTGATTGATGAACACCTGGCCTTTAAAGATCATGTTGCCTCTGTTGCTCCTTCATGCCGCTTTGTGCTGTATAACATACGAAAGATCAGACCATACCTAACACAACATGCCACCCAGCTCCTGGTGCAATCTACTGTCATCTCCCACCTCGGTTACTGCAACGCCCTTCTAACTGGTCTTCCAGGCTGTACTGTGAGACCTCTTCAAATGGTCCAGAACGCAGCGGCGCGTCTGGTCTTCAATCAGCCTAAAAGAGCACACGTCACCCCTCTGTTCATTGAGCTCCACTGGCTACCGCTAGCAGCACGCATCAAATTGCTAACACTAGCATACAAAGTCCGAGATGGTACGGCTCCCATCTACCTGAATCCTCTTGCAAAGGCTTACGTCTCGGCCCGGCCGCTCCGATCATCACAGGATGGTCGGCTAGCAGTGCCTACACCACGCTCAGGACAATCCAGACTCTTCTCATGCATCGTTCCACAAATGTGGAATGACCTTCCAAGCACTACCAGAACAGGGGCTTCCTTTTTAATTTTCAAGAAACTCCTGAAGACCCTGCTCTTCAGAGAGCATCTTCTAAACTAGCACCCTCTCTGCACCCGTCCCCCCCCCTCTACTGTCCACTCCTTTGTTCCCTCCTCTCCATGATTCATCATGCTGCCTCACTGCCACCTACGACTGACTGAAAATTGTTTGTTGTTGTTGTTGTTATTGTTGTTGTTAGCCTCAAGGGCAACATGCTGATTATCACTTGTAAGTCGCTTTGGACAAAAGCGTCTGCTAAATACATAAACATAAACATTACAGCTGATGAAAGCCCCACATTTACAATCTCAAACTATTAGAATATTACATGAAGTCAATCAAACAAAAATTTTAAAAAGAGAAATATCAGACTTCTGAAAATGTATAATCATGCATTAGAGGCCCCTTTTGATTTTAACAAAATAAACAACCTTTTGCATCATAATGTAATATTCTGATGTGCAACAGTTCAACAGCGATGATAGTGATGAGCAGTCACTCTTATAGCGTAATAACTTATGTTTGTGTTCATACAGAGAGGTCTGCACACAGAGCTGTGAGCTGACAGCAATGGATAATTTACCTGAAGTGAAAATTTCAATTGAATTGTTTAGCAGCTTAATAATTAAATGTGAGAACCAAAGCTGAGCTGAACATTGCTGATCATATGTTTGTTTGTTCCATCATTCTAGACTCCCTCCTAATGTATCTGGGACAACCTGCAGCTGGATCTTCTGTCCAGGAGCAGCCATGCTCCTCAGCTTCTCTGCTGTCCTCAGGTGAGACTGTCATGTCGGTAAATACTTGTAACTGGATTAATATATTTCCTCTGGTTTTCTCTGGTTTATGGACCTAGAGCCACCAGAGGAGATGTTACAAGAGCATGCTGCTCCTCCTGCCACTAACTGCTGCACCTGTTCGTTCAGGTGAGTGACTTCTGCTCATATTAACAGCAGCATTGCTTCCACATTTGGTGTGTGCCTGATTATTGTCCAGATTTTTATCAATAACTTTTCATTTATTCGTGGAATGATGTGTTCTTAAAAATATATCAGGTTATAATTTGTGTTGCGGTCCCACATTAGAAATTAACATGTATGTTATAGTTATTCTATATCTTGTGTCCATGTTGTGTAATCCATCCGGGATGAGACTGTGTGCTTCATTTGAATTAGTACTGTATTCTAAATCCCATGTTAAAAAATGGTAACTGTATCGGAATACAGTTACTCATAATTAGCGTTCTAAATACGGTGGTACATGTATTCCATTACTCCCCAGCACTGAAGTTAACCAAAAGTTCAGCTCATCGATTTTACTGGGCCTTTCCGAGTACTTGTTGAGGTACTCTGATAGTTCCTGAAAAGGGCCCGGTGAATGGCCCATTCAATTGGTCCAGTGAAGTGGAGACATGCTGGGAAATTCTGGTAAAATGACCCAGTGTAATACACGTATGGACCCACCCATCACCACTCAGTGTGTTTACACGCACATCCGAAAACCGAACCATACAAATTCAATTCAATTTAAAGATACTTTATTAATCCCAGAGGGAAATTAGAGTTTCAGTACACACAATTCTGAGATCAGACACACATACATGCATGGTGGCGCAGTTGTTAGCACTATTGCCTCGAAGCACGAAGGTTGCAGGTTTGAAACTCGGCTGCGGCCTTTCTGCGTGGAGTTGCGTGTTCTCCCCATGCATGCGTGGGTTTCCTCCGGGTACTCCGGTTTCCCCCACAGATCACAACATGCCCTATAGGTTATAAATTGTAAGTCACTTTGGATAAAAGCAAATAAAAATTAATAAATGAGCATACATGGGCATTGACACATGACAAGTATTGGTGACTGTGGTCATCCGCAACCCGAGTCATGCTACCTTAATAGTAATCAGAGGGTTTATATGAGGATTAAGTCAGGTGGAGGAAAATATAGGCACTTCAGAGTTACCCTCCACAGGGAGGGCAGCTCTGCTATGCAAAAAAACGCCTCAGACAGAAATGCAACAGACTTCAGACCTCACACAACGTAAGTGTCCACTAGGTGGGGCGGTAGGGTTGGGACTCTCCTCACATCAGTGCACACGGCCGCAATAAGCAGCGCTCGTCACCTCCGTTTGGACAGGGGAGGGAGGAAATTGGGTCAGAAAGCACAGTGACTCCTGGAAACGGTTCCATGACCTTCACCGGTCTCAGTCCCGCCCCAGGCTGGGATAGGGAGACAGAGTTGCCATGGTGACGGCAGCATTCCACGTTTCTTCTGAGGGGGAGTAATCACTCCAGCCTCACAGGCTCAAGGGCACCAGATTCAGATAAGACCTTGTTTTGGGCCAAACAGAGATAATTTCCTCTCTGTCTTAAAGTTCTGTTGATCTCCAACCCCTCTCGATCCAATAATGGCGTAAATTAATCTATTCCCAACCGTGCTGATCCATCAACTCTCTCTTTGATCGAATCCACCTTCTGTGCCAGAGCCAACGTTCCAAGCTTACGACTCATCTCGACAATTATATGAGTTTGTGCGTTCACAGCATGGTGTAATCCATCCCTGAGCTCCGGGATTGAGCCAATATTCCTCGAAAGCTCATTAATTTTCCGGTTAGCCAGGTAACCGCTCAGACCAAACAGCAAGAAACCTGACACCAACACCACAAATATCCAGAGGTCTTCAGAATCCTCTACAGACAGCTGAGAGAGGCAGATCAGGTTCCACTGTTTCCAGGAGTCCATGATATACCCAGCTGGATCCGTCCTAGAGGGGCATCCGGGAGCCCCTTCTCCAGTTCTCATCGTTGAAAAAATCTTGTCAATCGCGTTGAGAGAACAGCTGACCAGGTCCATTTTTAATAATTTCCAGTTTCCAGAAAATATGCAGAAGCGCCGTACACCCAAAGACAGACAAAGAGCCTTGGGATAAGATAGGGAGGAGAAGAGGAAAAAAGCATCTGTACTCTCCAAGAGCCGAAAGAAGAATACCGAACCCTAAAAAGACTCACGTCATTTTTATTCATGGCATGTAAACGAGTTAGTCTGGCTGAAGGCAAACTGGTTCTAAACAAGCTTAAGCACCCAGATGATGCGATAGCAATCCGATCACAATCTGCATGTAGACGGGTCAGCCGAGCTAAACTGGTAAGACGCTCGCATTCCGGAGACCGCGACAGTGGTCGTCAGACAAACTCATCATCACAAAGCAACATGCGTGACATCATAAAACAGACCAGAGGTCGACGGGGCCCAAAATTTGGCCCTGACATGTAACGACACTGAATGTTGCTGGCCTGTAGAAGCCTCTCCAGCCAAACAACATATAGCTCCTTTAATATTCATATCCTGGCTGGTCTTTTCATTGTGGGGCTCTAGTGTGGGGTTGTGTTTGGTCATTTGCCAGGCCTCCTGGACCATTCTGAGCCCCAACAAAGTTTCATTTGGACAGAGCAGTTTTACGCAGATCTCGTGCCATTCCTGCTGATTTTTTTTCCTGTTGCAACATCAGCTGTTTAAAAGCAGACTTCTAAAGCATTTCTCACATATTAGTGTAAACTGTTTCTCTGTTAACGCTGTAATTACATCCATCTGTATGTCGAATCACTTAAAGCCTCTGAGTCAGTAAAGTCCACCTCACTGATGATAAACAGCACTTTAAGAGCCTCCACCAATAATAAGGCTTAATTATTAATTAACTAAACATGTAAGGATTTAACTGTGTTACTTAAACGCATCGCGCCTCAAAAAGTTTTCATTTTTTATGAATAAGCAGAAGTTCTCATCAAACCTTACTCGTGAGAGGTTTTCTTGAGTTTGTCTGCCTTTTATTCTGTTAGGCTCATTTAGTCTCATAAGACTTCTGCTTGATTTCTCCTAAATACAAATTCTGGTGATTGTGATGCCTTTGGACTGAAAAACACCAAACCGTTTTAGACCCGTGAGCAGGAAACTATTCCTTAGCATTGTTTATAGTTTTCTCATGGAATTATGACAGAATGGAATAAAACAATTTCATGAAAAGTTTGTAATCTTCCACATTTCCTCTCCAAGGCTAGACCAGTGTCAGGCCTGGCTTTGCCTAGCACACCATATTCAGTACAATGTGGTTCATGTTATGACCATGTGGATGTTGTTACACTCTTAGGAAAGTCACATCCATTTTAGTCTGATGACCATAGTGTCTGCTGGAGATGGACACAGATACGTGTAACAGTGAGATCTAAGATTGTGAGGTATTTTCAGTGATGGCTTTACAAATTCACCTTAGAGCTAATCAGACAGAGCAGACTACCTCATTTAAACCACCAAAGCCAGTTTTATCAGGAACCTCCACTGAGCACACAGAGGATGAATCTTTCTGCTTGTCCTTAAATAACTTGTAATAACTCTAGAGGTACCCCCCCACCCCCCCACCCCCCACCCACCCCGTCCTGATGCAAAGCAGCTGCTCTGGGAGCAGATGGAGGAAACCGTCTCACTGGTGCCTCTAACATCATCCATCATCTCTGACAGCTCTCGATCATTGCTCCTACTAATGAAATCAGTGCATCGGTGCCATGAGCATGGATATTCCCTGGTGCAACAAGCTTTCTCTTCTGCTGTGTTTGTATGAACATTAACCACAAATCTGACTGTTTGGTCTCTTCTGCTTATCCAGGGCCAGGTCACAGCCGCAGCAAAGAGGCCCAAACTGCCCTTCTCTACAATCTCAGCCAGCTCCACCAATGGGATCCCACGGTATTCCCTGGCCAATGTGGAGATACAATCCCTCCGCCTGAGCTGGGTCCTCTCAACATGAAGAAACAGTAGGTCTATTCAGAGTTTCTCCTGTGGGTCTTCACCCTATCCATAAAGCTGAGCCCAGGTAGCATTATTTGGCTGGTCGCTTTAAGGATTTTTTTTCTTTTGGTCGTTACCCAAAGCTCGTGACCATAGGTGAGGATTAGGACGATGACTGACCGGTAAACTGAGCTTTCTGGCTTTGTTCCTCTTCTGGTTTAGAAACCACATCATGGGAGTGTCGTTTTTGGAGGTGAGTGTGATCCGAAGTAGGTGTGAGCACACAGGAGCAGCTGTAGAAGGTTTAAAGTCTCTTTAATTGGCAGTGATCTCAGGAACCAAAGGTTACAAAAAGACTAAGCACAGGGACAGTGAAATGCAGATGACCCGACACAGCACAAAACTGACAGGGTTCAAATACAAGAGGGCACAGGTGACTAGGGATCGAGAGGCAAGTGGGACCAATTAACACAAGACACAAACTGAAGCTGGGGACACAGAACATGACAGGGAGATGCTGTTGTAAAAGAGTTCATTTACATCTAATTAAGGACCCGTGAGATGTAAGATTCCATAATAAATATGAAATCAATCTTACGGACCATTGGGCTGTTTTAACCAGAAGACTGGAGCTTTTTATTGCAGGGATTATGTAACACTTTGTATTAACTGTGAGACAAGAGAAGAGAGAGTCACCTTGAAAACGTTTAAGAAGATTTATTTTTAAACAATTTTAAACAAGACTAACTCTAAACTCTAAATGATGAATGGATCTGGTGTGAATGAGACGTGAGATGGATGGTGTATGTGTGAGTGATGTTGTCATCAGAACTCTCGTATCCGGAGAAGCAAGTCTAAATGATGTTGTGATGTTTTGCTTTTAGCTATGATCGGAGTTTCATAAACACATGAGACCCCCGTTTGGCACCGGAGCCGGTGAAACAGCGTCAGCAGTACGACAGACTGGAGTTTGGATTGTTTCCAGGTAAAAAGCGACAGTTGGTTCACAGTGTCAGATGGACCCCCCTTGGGTCAGTGAGTTCAGCTTTTATTCTGAAAGGAACTGTTCCAGGCAGCTTGAATGCCTCTACAGAAAAACTGGTCTCACCATTCACAAAACTATATAAAAATCATATGACTCAGTATAAGGACTTAATTATACTAACCAAACAACAGTATTACTCCTGTCTAATCAACTCCAATCGAGGCAACACTATGTCATTGTACTCCATTATCAATAAAATTCACCGGCCATCCGATACTCTCCCCCACACATGTGCTCTACTGCTACTTGTAATGCCCTTCTTCTGTTCTTCAATGAAAAAATAATAAACATTCACCGTGCAATCAACCAAAGCATCCCCCCTACCTCCCCATATGATCCTCCCGAACCAACACAGTTATTTTCCATTTTCCAACTGCCCAGTGATTCTGAGATATCAGATGTTATCCACAAGTCAAAGTCTTCTACCTGCCTTCTCGACCCCCTTCCCACGGCCTTGGTTAAATCCTGCCTCCCCTCCCTCCTCCCTCTCGTCTCCGCTCTCATACACGCATCCCTTTCCTCCGGTATTGTTCCCTCTATCTTCAAAACGGCTGCAGTTACTCCAATACTTAAAAAAACCTGGTTCGGATCCTAACATTTTTACTAATCTCCGCCCCACCTCCAACCTACCCTTTGTCTCCAAAGTTTTAGAAAAAATAGTCGCTACCCAGCTCCACACCCATCTGACACTAAACTCCTTCTATGAACCCTTCCAGTCCGGTTTCCGCCCACTTCACAGCACAGAAACAGCCCTCCTCAAAATAACTAAGGATCTCCTCATTGCTGCTGATTCCGGTCTACTATCCATCCTGGTCCTCCTTGATCTGAGTGCGGCCTTTGACACAATATCTCATTCCATTCTCCTCCATAGGTTATCTTCTATCGGCATTGCTAACATCCCACTTCAGTGGTTTCAGTCCTACCTATCAGGTCACACTCAGTTCATTACTATCAAAGCCTCCCGCTCACAGCCCTATCTTGTCTCTTCTGGTGTGCCCCAGGGCTCTGTCCTGGGGCCCCTCCTTTTCATTATATACATCCTTCCACTTGGCAATATCTTCCGCAGATTCAATAATTCTTTTCACTGCTACGCGGATGACACCCAGCTCTATTTGTCCAGTAAGCCAATTCTGCACTTCCTCCCTCCTCCCTCATCACCTGCCTTCAAGAAATAAAATCCTGGTTCAGTTCGAACTTCCTGAAATTAAATACAGACAAAACAGAACTTCTTTTGGTTGGTACCAAGAACACCCTCTCAAAATTTGACAGTTTCTCTCTCATCATTGATAATGCTTCAGTTTCCCCCTCTCCCCAGGTCAAGAGTCTGGGCGTCATCCTAGACAGCACACCATCCTTCCAATCTCATATCAATAGCATCACACGGTCAGCTTATTTCCATCTTCGTAACATTAATCGTCTTCGCCCCTCCCTTGATGTCCACTCTACTTCTATTCTTGTCCATATTCTGGTTACATCACGTATCGATTATTGCAACTCTCTTCTCTCAGACCTCCCTCAGAAAACCCTCCGTAAGCTCCAGTTGGTTCAGAATGCAGCAGCACGCATCGTCACTAAAACTCCCATCTCTCATCACATCACCCCCATCCTCAAACATCTCCATTGGCTACCAGTGCACACCAGGATTAACTACAAGATTCTCCTTCTCACCTTCAAGGCCATCCATAACCTCGCCCCTCACTACCTCACAGATCTCGTTCACATCGTCACCTCGTCCCGTTCCCTCACGTCCTCCTCCTCCATTCATCTCTCTGGGCCCTCCTTTTGTCTCAGCACCATGGGGAGTAGAGTCTTCAGCTGCACCGCTCCCAAACTCTGGAACTCCCTTTCCCCTCTCATCAAGAACATTAACTCATTCACAGAATTAAAAAAATCAACTCAAAACTCACCTCTTCATAACCACATATCAGCTTTGAATTTTAGAGTGCCTTGTTTGTTGATGTTTACGTATGTTTACTTACTGAATGATTTGTGTTTTATTCTGTACAGTGTCCTTGAGTGACCAGAAAGGTGCTTTTAAATAAAATGTATTATTATTGTTATTATTATTATTATTGTTGCTTGGTTGGTAAAGTGCAACAGATTTTATCCAGCTTGTCGGTTCTTTGCTTAAAAAGGAAGTCCGGGTGGCCGGTCCGATACTTCACTTAGCATGCGGTGAACTGCAGTGAACTGAACTAAGATGGAGTGGGAACTGGTTTTATTAATCTGGATGTTTTGATTTCTGGTCGAATCAAAGTTGGCAGATTTATAAACACCACAGAGACTATGCCACGCTTCAGAAAGGAAGGTTCTGATTGGATGAGGGAAAGCAATGTGTCATGCGTTTACATTACGTGTAGTCAGCATGTCTAGTGCAGCCAGATTAAAGTCACTTACTTATTAAAACTTACTAATCATAACATTGTTCTTTCACAGATTGGTCAACATTATATTATTGACTAACACTTTGTTCGATTAGCTTTATTAAAATAAAGTTCTTTGATTTATTAAAAGGAAAGAGTTCTTTATCTTCATTCTTCTCTTGAGCTGGAAAGGAAGCAGTTTAGAAGCAGATGCATGACCTTGAGGCAGTCTCATGCAGCTTAGTACTGTGTCAGAGGCATCTGTGGAGAGAGGGTAAATAACCTTCGCTGGAATAGCTCCTTCATCACGTTACACTGTCCATCTCCCACATCCTCCTTCCTCACTCAAGAAGAAGACGCCTTGATAGTGACACACCTCCACGTGAGGTAGGACCTCTCCCCGACCCGGAAATGCTCCCTTTCATGGTTTAGGACCATGGCCACAGATTTGGAGGTGCAGATCTACAAACCTTATCTTTAAACAATCAATAAATTATTTTCAGCGCATACCAGCGTTGTTAGCATGTCTCACAGTAAGATACATTATATATATATATATATATATATATATATATATATATATATATATATATATATATATATATATATATATATATATATATATATATACACACACACACAGTATTTTTCAGTTGGACCTTGGGTAATTCAGCACTCAAGCTTCCCACCAATGATAAATTGTACCTATTCAGTAACAGCTCATTCCTGCTCTGTGGAGATGTAAGTCCCAAGAAGTAAGTGTTACTTCTGAAGGTCTGACAGTCGTCTCCCTGGTGTGGATGTGACCAGAATGAGACATTGCTGCCACTCAAAGCTGAACAGAGCATTCCTCGGATGTAATCTCCTTGGCCCGAATGAAAGACCCAGTCATAACGGGCCATCTCCTGCTTATAAGGCCTCTGTGGAGCAGGCCTGTAGCTTAAAAGGAGATTACAATGGATTTACCACTGATCTCATACGCCCATCCACACCACCACCATTACCTTCACCACCCAAAAGTACCACTGGTGTGTGATGGTTCCAGCTTTTGTTAAACGCATGTGAAGCAATGGCTAATTTGTATTGGAGCCAGCGTGGGAGTGTTGCTATACGGTCAGTCAGAGGGAAATTCAACAAAGACCTGATTAAAGGGGATCCTTCCTTCTGCTCAGGAGATTGTGGAAATCTGGGTGTCTCCATAAAAATGAGATGAGGATTAGAGCCCTGCACGGGCCTAAAATCTGAGCCCGTGTCCGGCCCGGCCCGAGGGGGTGGAGCCCCAGCCCGACCCGGTTCGAAAAGGTTTTCAGAATTCTCTGGCCCGACCTGAGCCTGAGCCCGACTTTTTTTAACCAACTAAATGAAAACAAAGTGCGTCAATCCTGACCAATGTGTTAAAAGACGTGCAGGATCTGATCAATTTGTTTTTCCCTCATTTACCGTCACGGAGATAACGGCGCACTGGCTCTGGTGGTAATCAAGTTAAATTTTATCTCTTTCCAACAATTTTCACAACAAAACAGTCAAAAGCAGGGCTTGTGTTGTGTTGACCGGATAGTTCCCGTATTTGACCGTTTATTTTGACGGAGAAAGAATAGAAAGAATTACCCCGACGCATGCAGACTAACTGACATTTTATTCGTTTCGCACATCGCCGATGTAGCTAAATCACTCAAGAAAAGATTCCCATCTGAACATCTGAGCTGGACTCCCCATGCCTTGCAGTGTGGGAAAGGACATTTTAGCTAATGTTCCATGAGCACTTCTCAGCCTTAAACAGTTCTGTACAGCGTGGTTCGAGTCAGCTCACCTTTTGTCTCCATAGCTCCTAGACAGAAAGTGGCAATATTTATGCAATATTTACTCGTGACAAAAATAGCATGAGATGATCAGTAAACAGCGTGAAGTGACCTGTATGCTCCGCAGACATACAACTTAGCAAAACAAAAATGTTTTATTGCCAGAATCTGAACCAGGAAGGGGCTGCAGGCAGTGTAGCAGAAGGCAGAAAACTCTGGCGACTCTGCCCCCTGGCCAATCAGTGACCAGAGTCACGATGCCGGCCCAACTCAGCCTTGCCAGGTACCTCAACGATGAAGGGACTAAAAATAGAGGAGAAAGTAGAGGGAAAATACCAAACCATGCCCTTGGGAACAGTGGTCGGGCTGAGCTGCACTGGTCCGAGTGACTCTGAGTAAAAAACTACCTTTGACTCCTTCTGAGCTGTTGTGTCTTTGATGGGCTTCATGTCCCCCGCAGTTTATGTGCAGAGGCTCGTGACTACACATGTCTCTGATGTGTGTTTATGCCCTTATGTGGAGTTGTGGATCTACCTTGCTCTGTGTAGGATCATGCAACCCTTGCTGTGACACAGCTGTTTTTATCAATTCTCCTTAACCTAGTCAGAGACCTTTGCCCTCTGTGATGACTGCACATCGCTTCTGTGTAACAAGGAAGACATTCTTGGAGTTATTAGGCATTGGAAGTCTGATGGTTTGGATGAACCAGTGAGACTTGGATTACACCCAGCTCAGCTTTAAACTCAATAAGCAATGGCCATAAAGGGCGGAGCCTCTATTATGCAACAAAGCTGTTTCTCCACAGACATATTTAATTTTATTTATTCTTAATTTAACCAGCAAGGTCCCATTGACATTAAAAACCTAATTTTCAAAGGAGTCCTGGCCAAGAGGCAGCAAAAGTTACAGTTACAACATTTTCTGCTAAACATACATGATATGTACAAAATTACAGAAGGCAGTTACAACACAGGGAATCCGTCTCAAGGGCTCTCAGTCTGGTTTTAAATGTAGTCAAGGAGATAAACTTGGTTAATTTCCAGTTTTCCTGCAGCCTGTTCCATGTAGAAAGTGTTGAGTGAATGAAAGCCCTTTTGCCCAGTTTGGTGAGAGCAAACGGAACACAAAGCAACAAGTGATCATATTATTAGTAGATCATTTGCACGCCAATTGTGAGAAGTTGCACTTTTCTGTGATATTAAGTTACAGATGTAGGTTGGAAGCAATCCAAGCATGGCCTTATAAATGAAGGTGTACCAATGTCCCAACCTCCTGGTGGATAAAGAAGGCCGTCCCACTGGAGAACACAATTCACCATGATGGGTCAGTGGTCTACAGTTAGTAATAAACCTCAGCGAGGCACGATAAACCACATCAATCTTACCAAGACACTGTGCTGAGGCATTCATATACAAAAGGTGTCCATAATCCAGAATAGACAGAAATGTTGCAGTAACTAGTCATTTTCTTGCCTCAAAAGAAAAACACAGTTCATTTAAAAAAAGAAACCAGTCTGAGTTTGAGTTTTTTCACAAGATTATCAATATGGGGCTGAAAGGAGGGGGAGTCATCGAGCCCAACACCAAGGTCTTTGTATGTGTGGACCACCTCTATGATATTTCCCTCCAGAGTGGTCACTGAGAGCATACTTAGAGGTTTTTTTTAGAGTTTGAAAACAGCATCAGCTTAGTCTTATCAGCACTGAGGACCAATTTTAACTGCAGAAGTGTTTGTTGAACCTGATTAAAAGCTTTCAGCAAGAATTCACAGCTTTAGAGAGGGATGTTCCAGTCATCAGCGTAAAAGTGCACATTAGCCTCCGACACATTTAGACCTATGTCATTGATATACATAATGAACAAGAGAGTTCCCAGTACTGAACCCTGTGGTACCCCCTTGTGGACACTCCAACATTCAGAGGACAACCAATCACATTTAATGCATTGAGTTCTGTCCTTCAAGTAGTCTGTGAACCATGAGATTGCATGTTCAGACAATCCCAAACAAAGACGCTTTTGTTTTAAAACTGCATGGTCTACAGTGTCAAAGTCTTTTGGCAGATCAGTAAAAAGTGAAGCCCAGTACTGCTTTTTATCAAGCGCAAAAACTATGTAATCGATCACCTTTGTAGCTGCAGTGATGGTGCTGTGCTTTTGTACTGAAACCTGATTGCAGACTTGAGAGAAGGTAATTTGAATATACAACGTCTTTCAATTGTTCACTTTTGCCAGGACTCACAGATTAGATATTGATCTGTAATTTGTTAATAGAGCTGGGTCACCACCTTTTAGTAAAGTCGATGGTATTTGTTTGTTTTTGATAGAAAGGTTCAAAAGAACTGTAACAGGCTCTGCTATGAAAATCTGCAGCCAAAAATAGGGTTTTGTCATGTCTTGTCCAAAGGGTTTTCTGGGATCCAGAGTTCTAATAATTTAATGTTCTCGCTCTACAGTAAGCGGAACAAAGTTAAAACAGACATCAGGGGTCATTCTCTATCTCAATCGGTACAGGGGGAAACAGGGGGTGTTCAAGTAACAGCAGATACTGAACCAGATGATATAAAATGCTTGTTAAAACAGTTTAAAACGTCAGTTTTATCATAAACTGGGACAATGTTGTTTAGGACAAATTTTGGAAGAGCATGAGAAGTTAAGTTGGCAGATAAAGACTTAATCACTTTCCAAAATTTCTGTGGATTATTTTGGTTCTCAGTTGTGACAGATAAGTGACTTTTTGATGAGATTTATTCTTTTATTTCTTAGTTGCCTAACGATAGCCCAGTCAGAGGGGAGATTTCCTGTTCTGGCTTTGGCCCATGCCACATTACGCTGATGATTTGACAGCTCGGGGGTAAAACCAGAGATTTTCTCGTCCTTTGATTGTGAGTTTCCTGAAGGGGGCATGCTTATTTACAATTTCCATGAAAATCTCCTTGAAGAATGCCCATGCTATCCTGACATCTGGTAACAAATCTATTATCCTCCAATTAACCAAAGACAAATCCTTATGAATAGCTTGTTCACTGAATTGTTGAAAAATTCTCTTGTAAATGTTGCGCGATTTGGATTTAGATTTATTTGATATTTACTTTCTGGGCAAACATCAATTGTTCAGTATTTTAGTTCTCCTGTTCGGCCGCTGGGTGCTATTCACACACATGGTCAGAGATGTTCTTATATGAATGAACATTTCTACACAAGTACAAGATGGAGAATAACACAATGCGTAAAAATGACCGAAGAACGACACAGGACATCACGGGGTTGCACGAAAAACGTGTATTAACTCCACTGTTGCCATATACATATTAACATGGTGTCAACATAAGGGAGGAGGGGTTAAGTTACAGGACCCTGAAAGGGACAAACTTACGTTGTCAATACACAACATATTCCTCCCCCCGTACTTCAAAAATATAAGAAATGAAAAAAGATTCAACATTCGTCATGGAAGAACTAACTCTGTCAACCATCTAACAACAAAAAAACTAACCTCTATCTTCTACGAAACAATAATAAAGAAAAATCCTGGCTAGGGAATGAGGGTAGACTGCCTCAATCCCGAGGCTAAACCCTGGGGATTATTCTGCCCCACCTCTCTCTTTATATATATATATATATATATATATATATATATATGTGTGTGTGTGTGTGTGGGGGGGGGGGGTAGCCTCTAAGTAATAAGAAAGTCTGTCAGGAGGTCTTCTGACTCTGCTAGGGTAAGTACGAACAGCTGGCTGATCAGTTCCATCACCAACTTCCGCTGGTGGAGCAGTGACATCCGTCACTGACAATGAAGCAGGTTCATGGGCAACTGGAATGAAACCTGCATCCAAGGTTGGTTCTTGGACTGTCCCAGGTGACGAAAACTCCTCCCAAGACATATCCAACTCTGAAACATGAGGTGTTGAATGGGGAACGTCATTTGTAGGACTGGATTGAATGAGTTGATCAACATGTCACCTCCATATCAGATGATCCCTTGTTTCAACGGTATATGACACAGGCCCAGTTTTAGTCACCACAGCTGCAGGGATCCACTTTTCTCCTTTGATGTGGTTTCGAGCAAGAACATGATCTCCATCTAGGAAAGTGTGAAACTTAGCCTCTGCTTCCACTTCAATTCAATCTCTCTGGGCTCCTTTGATCGGTTCCATCAAATAGCGATGATGGGGGACCATTGATATTGTCCTGTGGGATGATGTGGGTGGGGGTTGGAGGATCTGAGTTTGGAGTATCCGGATGTTCCCTGGGGGTGGTTTCACTGGGGATGTCTGGGACTGGGGGGCCGTTTCAACCCTCTGGAGGTGCTTGGGTTGCCTCAGGGGGTGGACTACTGGTGGTTGTGAGTGGGGCCCCTTGGAGGTCTTGGCGGCGGCCATGGGGCAGCTGCATCGCCCCTGGGTGGGTCTGGGTGGGGGCCTGGGGGCTCGGGGTGTTGGGGTGGCCGGCCCCATGTGGGGATCTGGGCGGGGCCTTAGGGGTCGGGTCCTGACATGTATGCTGCCGGGAAGAAGGCAGGAACATGCAGCAGTGCCTGGCCCGGGTTCAGGGGCCTCGGGTAGACCTTGGCTCCTCTGCTGTCCCATCACAGGGGAGGGGGAGGTCCAGGAGGGGGAGGACCCAACCTTACCTGGATGTCCTATGTCTTACATATTCTGGAAGTTGTGCAAATGCAGGGATGGGCGTAGATATTCTGCTGGGGTGGGGCTGGGTTGGTGCCCTCGGACTCCGTGAGGCCCTGTAATGCTGCTGCTTTGGGCCCTGGCAGGATGGGCTGGGGTCTCCATGCCCTGGGTGGCAATTTCACAACAGAGGTGCCCATTGGGGCCAGTGGGGGAGCTGGCTCCCTGGAGGGCTAAGCCAAACCAGCCATTCCTCCCCATCCCCGCATATTTCTCTCCTCCTGCTCCCTCACATGATCACACAAACATGCACATAGGACCTTGGGGGTGGACAAGTCAGGGAGTGCGGGTATGGACCCCATTTCCACATTCCTGTGGCAACCTGCCCCCCAATTTTATTTGCAGCTTAAACACTTCCACCAAACACACACTTAGGGCCTTGGGAGTGAGCACATCCAACGGCACTTGGCAGGGGGATTTCTCAGCCTCCTCCCGAGTGCCGGTGCCCACTTCCAATTTAAAACTGCACTTAGAAACAGAGGGCTGTGGGTGCAAGTGGGGTGGTGCGGTGGCATCAGCTGGCATAGGCCAGACAATGCCCGCACTGCCCGCTCACCACAGCCATGGAATACACCTCATTAACACACAACACTGTATTGGAGCAGGTGGAGGGAGACTAGGGGTCTTAGTACACCTCTGTTGTTGCTAGGCTTCCTGGGGCTGGAGGCTAGGAGGGAGATCTGGCCGTCTGGTTGGGGTCTGGGGTGGTGGGTTGCTGTGCTCAGCATTGGGCGGGGGAGCCTGCTCATCAGCACCCCAGCAGAAAGGGTCAAACTCTGCTAACCGGTGATGGTTGTACCCCATGTGTAGCAGTACCGGAACCAGAGTGAATAAGGTGTGTATGGGGAGCATGAGTGGATGTCCGGCATGCATTTTTGTAAGTCTTTGGTTGTATGTGCATGTGTGAGCATGAGGGAGGGAGTGTGTGACTGTTTTTGTGTATGACTGTATATGTCATGTGGGACCTTTGACTCGTCCCCTCTCCTGGGACTACTTTTGATGATATAGATCTTCGTCTCCCCTCCCCCTGCCACACCTGGTGTGGGGGTCTGGTGCATTGGTCTGCCTGAGTGTTCGTGGCTCCTGGGTCAGGGAGTTTAAGATTTTTGGCGTCTGCCTGATCAATCCCGGTGGCTGCCTGGTGGGGTCTGGGTCCCTGGGCTCTGCTGGGTCCCCGGCGGGGGTGGTCGCCCCTGGGTCCCGGGTCGCTGGGTCCTGGGCTCGGCCGGCTAGGGGGTGGGAGGCTGTGGGCGGGCCTGAGGGCTTGCCGCTGATATCTCCCGGGACTCTGCTGGCTGCTGGTTGTGGCCCTCCCAGGGCGATCCTCTGTGCATCTCGAGGGGGGCGGGGGCCTTTATGGTTGCAGTCTCCTTGGGGTTCCTGTGTTCTGGGGCAGCGCCTGGATCTCTGGGACTTGGAGCTCCCCCCATCTCTTACGCATCCTTGGGGGCGGATCTGTGGTCCATCACACTCTCTATTGGACGCTCCTATAGAGAAACCTTATATAAACAAGCGCGTGTACACACACAGGTGCTCACATGGTGCTCTCAAAAGTATGGACTTGAGCACGTTCAACACAAGTCTTAAGACTGTGGTGGGCACTTAATGCACTGTGATTTATTACCGTGTGATTGTTCAGTTAAACAATGTTGATTATATATTTCTTCATCAAGTTGACACAGTGATAGCTTGCTCTTGTTGTATTGTTGTTGTGTCCCTTTTTTAGTTTTTTTGTTGCTTTTTTTCTTGTCTCTTTCTGCAGGTCTAGAAGCAGACTCTTGTTCATCATTGTTCATTTTTTGGGTTTGTCTTTCCCTTTCTCTTTCACCTCTGACTCCGTGTCTGGTCGGAATTACAAAGCATTCAAAAACAATAACAATAAAGTTTTAAGTATCAGGCGTGACATTAAAAGCAGACGCTTTGATGCTCCACCTGAGAGTAAATCTGTAAGGCTTGTTACCAGCATTCAGAGAAAAAAAAAAAAAAGGAAAGTGCGAAACTTTGTCTTTGCTGGACCATCCACTTGGGCTCTTTGATGATGTTGCACATGCTCCCAAGTGCTAAAAGGTCTCAAGAGGTCGAGTCTAGTGCGGAATTGTCTCTTCTTCATAGCCATGGCAGGTGACACTTTAGTAGTAGCGTGAGGTGTGTTCCTATACGATAAAAGGAAAGCATTCAGGCGTCGGTTTAGTGAATGTGTCATTTTTGCTGCTGAGAGTGCTTGCTTCAGGGTCTGTATAAACCTCACAGCCAGCCCATTTGTTGGCAGGTGATATGGTGCAGACCTGAGGTGCTGGATGCCATTTTCTTCCATGAAGGTCTTGAAGTCTTCAGACACCAGCTGTGGACCATTATCGCTCACAAGCTGTTTTTGCAGGCCAAAACGGCTAAAGATGGACCTTAATTCTTTACTTTAGTTGAATTCACTCTTTGAACTAACATTGTTTATTTGACATGACACTTTAACTTCATTTATCATGACTTCACAAGAATATTGGATGTTTCTGATCGATTCATCTGACTTTGAGAGCACAAAGCTGAGAAAATACAATAATTACACTTCATAAATAATTTATAATGGCCTTTTGTGTTCTACTTACAGATTTGACTTATATTTTGTTTGTTTTCAGAGCTTTCACGTCTTTGTTAAACAAACAGAACAGAACATATAAAATACGCTAGATAAGCGGTACACAGTAGATGGCCCGACTAGTGGCCCCCGAACCACGCCCCCAGTCCGACAGACAAGCTGGAGGGGTAGGGACAGTGCAGGCCTGCATTGTTGTTTCACCCAATTGTAGGCTTGTGACCATTACATTTCAATAACCCTGTTCTAGATTAGTATGTAAATATCACAGGGTAAAACATCAATAAGGTAAGAATAAAGAAGGTTTCCTTAGAATATTCACTGAACCCGTTAGAAACCAGAGGGTTTTTTTTGTGTGAAATATTCAGTTTCGATATGATGATCATAAAAGGTCATAGCTTGAAAAGGTTTAGAGATAAAGCTAACTGTAAACGAGAACAATCTTCAGTGTCACAAAAGGTTTGTGATAGGTGCAGATTGACTCATCTAATTAGCTAATCATGATATCATGCTGCCACACTGGATTGCATGAACATATCGATTATGTGACACACTTTCATTTTTACAGATTCTGCCACTATTTCCTTGTTATTTTACATTACCACTACCTCCATCTCTATTAGCGGTGTTTTGACCATCCCCTCTATACCCACCATGGCTCCATCTCTCCCTAGACATGGTGAACTAAGGTCTGAACTCAGAGTGTGCTGCTTACCTAACCCTAACCTTATGTCACCAAATGCAGATGGGGTCCAGAAGTAGCCAGCGCTGCACAAAACACTTTTTACTTTGGTGACTGGGCATTAAAATGCCTCAAATCTATGCGGTCTTCAGTTATTAAATGATAATGATAAATGACCCGCACTTGTACAGCGCCTCTCAGAGTAAGGACTCCAAAGCGCATTACACTACAGTGTATTATTCATCCATTCACACACTCATTCACACACTGATGGTGATAAGCTACGTTGTAGCCACAGCTGCCCTGGGGCACACTGACAGAGGCGAGGCTGCCGAGCACAGGCGCCACCAGCAGGCAAGGTGGGTTTAATGTCTTGCCCAAGGACACAACAGCAGAATTCCGATTAGTGGACAACCCGCTCAACCTGTTGAGCTACTACTGCCCCTATTACAATCACTCTTATCCGGACAAAGACAAACATTATGACAAGGTCCGGGGAATACGTCTAATCCAAGACATGCAGAATCACAACCAACACACGGAATGATGGAGAAAATAATGTTTATTTAAAACGGGGAACTGAAGGAGCACTGGTAGGTCCAGTGGGATCGAGAAACGGGAGCGCAGCGTCTGAGGAGGGGGAGAGCAAATACAGGTGAGTCCAGGGAGGTAAGTCTTAACTGGGTGGGTGCAGAGACAAGACTTACTGGGAGTTGAGGGAAAGCACAGGAATGAGGGAGGGCAGGTTGAGAGCCAGGGTGTGTCCAAGTGGGGGGTCCAGGAGAGGGAGCGTGAGGTGAGCAGGAGAGCGGGTCGGTCGGGAGGAATGGAGAACGGTTCAGAGCTGCATCCAGAAGTCCTATGGGGCACGAGTGAGGAATCCTGAGGCATCGCTGAATCCAGAGACGTACCAAAACCTGGAGGCAGGTAATCATAAAATCCAAAATTCACAGAAATCCAAGAAACACTAGAGCATCCAAACCAAGTAACAATAGGAGGGCTGGAAACTACCAGGCTTTAGTAATCATCCGGCGTCGAGGTGTGTTCTCCATCCTCCTTAAGTAGCAGGACCTGCTGGTTGCAAACCAGGTTCAGCTGGGAACCTCCCTCTCCTGCAACACACGACTCAAAGGTGGAATATTAGGAGGAGTACTCACCCCGGCTCATGACACATTCAAGTCCCGAATGTAGTGCACCACAAAGGACTTAATAAATAAATAAATAAATAAATAAATAAATAACAATATAGAAGATGGCAGAAGTGGATCAGTAATCCACGGCTTAAAACAGGAGCTGAAACGGACGATGCTGAAGTTTACAGCGATCACTTTCTAATGAGTAACAGATTACTGAGTGTTTAATCAAACAGTTGTTTAGAAACAGCCATAAAAACCACAGGTTAACAGTTTTCTACGGTTTCACATGTCCTCACCGCAAATAGCTTTCAGAGTGCTAATGGTTTTAGCAGTTAGCTTAGTGTAGTAACGTGGTGTTTATATTTTATTGAAATCAAACAAACGCACCAGAAATATGGATTAAAAAGACGTAAAACGTTTTTACAAGTAGATCGTAGCACATACTGATCGTTACCATTAGTGCCTTATTATCATGAGCTAATGAAAAAAATCACAACTCACTACTTACCCGAGCAAAAACAAGACGATGGTCTTGTAAAGCTTCTCCGGATCATTAAAAGGTTAACCAACCTGAAATAAAACAGCTGTAGACTTCCAGGCTTGTAAAAGGCTTATATTGGGTTTGCAGTGTAATAAGAGGCATGCAGCAAGAGTTTGTTTTGCTGATTACTTCAGCACTTTCAGAGTGCTAATGGTTTTAGCAGTTAGCTTAGTGTTGTAACGTGGCATTTATACCTTATTGAAATTAAACAAACGTACCAGATATTTGGATTTAAAAAGGCATGAAAAGTTAGTTCATTTAAGGCCTTAGTAAAATGGCTTTCAAGGCCGTGTTGTATCTGTGTTTTGCTGCAAGTTAAAGAGCAAGTCACCCCCAAATAAACTTTTTTTGCTGATGAACTAAATAAACGAGTGTCTAATCATGCTGCAGACACATGTCGTCAATAATTTGGCACTTCAGTGCATCTTAGTTAAATTTAAATATTCTGCCTAAAACTGGCAGTGTTGTGCCATTGTCAGGTAAAAAGTCTGCACTGTATTCTAATTTAAATCTTAGCCACCGCTATTGGCTAAGAAGTATGCTATGATGTAAACTGGTACATTATGATGTCACAATGCTGACGTGAGCCTGAGTGTGTGTGTGTATTTGTTAGCGGCTCCGCCCTCTCGGTCTGCCAGGCAACAGCATGTGTTGCATTTTTCAAACATGAAGCGGGAGTGGAGTTAGACTCTGGTAGGGGGTGACTTGCTCTTTAAGCAAAGCACTTCCTGTCCCCATTTGAGTTTCACGCGGCTGCAGACGTCACATGAGTGAAACCTAGCAATAGTGTTGAACACAGTTTATCCCAACAGTTGTGTTATAAAACATGTATATAATTTGCTCATTTACATTTTAGTTTATTTATTTATTATTTTATTTATAAAGCACATTTAAAAATGGCATGACAGCCGACCAAAGTGCTGTAGAGATTAAAAGTAAAACACAACATAAAAATAAAACCACAATCAATAATAAAAGTACACAACAAAGCAGTAAAATCACTGTCAATAAAAGAACACATAATAAAAAAAAAATTAATGAAAGTCAAGGGTTTAAAAATGCCTGGTCATAAAAGTGGGCATTGAGCAGGGACTTGAAATGCGGGAGGGATGGTGCCAGCTTCACGAAAGCACGCTGCCCCCGAGTTTTGTATTTCATTGTGGGGATGTGAAGCAGCAAGCAATCAGCAGATCTCAACGCCCGGTTTGGCACATAACGAGTCACAAGTTCAGACTGGTAATCCGGTGCCAGACCATTCAGTGCCTTAAAGACAAATGTCAGAATTTGAAACTTCACTCTGAAGTTTACAGGTAGCCAATGGAGCCGCACCAGTACAGGCGTGATATGGTCATGTCTAGAGGTACTCGTCAGAAACCTGGCTGCCGCATTCTGAAACCCATTCTGTACGACCTGAAGCCTGTTAAGAGCAGAGGCTGGTACACCAAATAAGGTGGAATTTGCGTAATCCAGTCGGGAGATGATAAAAGCATGAATTACAGATTCCAGGTGCGCCCGTTTCAGAACTGGTTTTAACCGAATCAGTCGGTGCAGGTGGAAGAAACAAGATCTGACCACTGCATTAATCTGAGGGCCCATGTAAAAGTGCATATCCACGTTTCACCCCCAGGTTGGTAACACACTGCTTGAGGGTGTATGGGAGAGTGTCCAAATCAGAAAGTGAGTGTGTGATTTTGTTAGGAGGCATGAGGAATGCCTCAGACTTGGAGTCATTCAGCTTCAGAAAATTGTCGGCAAGCCAGTCCCTCACTTCAGCCAAACATTGGTCCAGAAGAGAGAGAGCACCTGGTTTGTTCAAAGCCAGGTAGACCTGGCAATCATCTGCATAGAGATGGTATCCTATGCCATATTTCCTCAGGATAGAACCCAGAGGGAGGATGTAAACTGAAAACACGAGAGGCCCGAGCACAGATCCCTGGGGCACTCCCCAAGGGGAATGGGAGGCATGGAGAAGAACAGTTACAAAACTGAACCTAGAAAACTCTGACAGATATGAGTGAAACCACTGAAGTGAGGTACCCCTAAGCCCCACCCAAGTCTCAAGTCTATCTAGCAGAATAACATGGTCAACTGTATCAAATGCTGTGGAAAGATCTAGTAGAAGGAGCAGAACAGGAGACCTGGAGTCAGGGGCCACTAGGATGTCAATGGTCACATGAAGAAGGGCTGATTCAGTACTATGAAGTGGCCTAAAGCCACATTGGAAGGCATCAACTAAGGAAAAGCTATTCATGTGTGCTGTGATCTGGGAATAGACAATCTTTTTAAGGACCTTAGAGAGAAACGGTCATTTGAAGATTGGCCAGACGTTTTGGAGTGGTCCAAACCAGGTTTTTTAAAAATTGGTTGCACATCCGCCTTTTTAAAAGAAGTAGGAAACACCCCAGTGGTCAGGCTAGAATTAAAAATGTCCAAAATGGCGGGGCCCAAAGTAGGGATGATATCACCCACCATCCTTGGGGGAAGAGGGTCCTCATGAGAGCCTGCTGGTTTCATAGTTCCATTTAGATCTGCCAATTCATTAAGACACGGGAGCAAAGTGAGAGAATGAGAGAGGTTCTGGTGACACATCAGGACAGCCAGATCCTGGTTGCACAAGACTATCCCTAATGTCCTGGACTTTGTGAAGAAAGAAGGTCTGGAGCAAAGTATACAATGACACAGACGGATCAACACAACCGGATACAGTTAACGACAGGATTGATTTGACAGTACTATAAAGCTTGTGCTGATCACCAAGGGCGTCAATTTGTTTCCAGAATTGTTGGGGACAATAACCATACACTTGAGTGGGGTTTAAAAATTGCTGGGGACAATAAAGTAGGCTAGCACAGGGGTCGGCGGCTCTGGAGCCGCATGCGGCTCTTCCATCCATCTGATGCGGCTCTGTGCTTGTAAAATAATGAATGGATATTTAAATAAAATGCTTTATATTTTACTGCATTAATTTTACATCTGTATGCCAATTCTAAATGTAAAGATTGTCTGCGTAAACCTGAACAGGTCCAACCTGGTCTTACTGTGAGACCGGGTTGACGCGTCACGCTTGTGCGTAATCATAGGCGCTTTCTGAGCTGAAGACGATGTGAGATTCTGGGATTCTCCTCAGACGGCTCCTGGATGTGTCGCCACATTGGAGACGGGAACAAGCGCTATTCAGCCAAAGTTTATTCATCAGGGAACATTTTCTAAGTGACAAGTCTCTCTGAGAGACCGGGTTTGGAAAACACTCGCTTCAGTGGGAGGAACCTTCCCACATGCGCTCTGGTTCTCTGGGGTTAATCAAGTTTAATTGTTTCTCTTTGCAACAATCTTCACAAGAAGGCAAAACAGTTAAATGGCAGGTTACATATATTTCCATTTGACTGTTTATTTTGACAGATGAACTCAAGGATGTTGCTTGGTTTGAAAGAATTACCCCCACGCACACTGATGCACATGGATGAGCTGACATTTTAATCGTTAACGCACATCGCGGAGGTAAAAGATTCCCATCAGAACATCAGAGCTTTATACTGGACACTGTGTTCAGCGCGGCTCGGAGCGCCCACGGTGGACAGTGAGCTGAAGATCTGAGGGGTTCGCAGCGCAGTGCAGAACCACGCACATGCGATGATTTCCTCCCACTGAAGCGGTCTGGAAACCCGGTCTCTCTGAGGGATGTGTCACTTGGAAAAATGTTCTTTTTATGAAATTATGAAACTGGCTGAACAGCGCTTGTTCCCGTCTCTAATATGGAGACGCATGACGCGTAGAGACATTTGATCACGCACAAAGTTCGTGTGGAGCAGAAGCGGTCGGGCCACGGCAGGTGAAACGTTCCTAGCCTACATGAAGTGAAACTGTTTAATTGTAACATTAATGTGTTACTGGACACGCTGGTCTGGTTGGTTAGACCAGTGTTTGAAGTGGAAAACACACACACACACACACACACACACACCAATTAAAATATATGCTGACAGCATGGACTAGAAGACAGGTGATGGTTTACGTATTTAAATGATGATCAGGCTGCTGTAAAATGTAATCTCCATCCACATCCAGACAGAATCATCCTCTATTCTGTCTCTATTTGCTCTGCTCTTGTCTGGGCTGATCAGCTGATGGTGCGCCTAACTAGCGGCTGATGCAAGTTTTACGCATTTGGAGAGGTGGGCTGGATGCTGTGCGTTTACTGGAAGACGGTCCACTTAACGCACGGGTGTAGACTACATATTAATGACAAATGAATGAAAATTAAATTGTGAGTTTTTACTTCATATTTTATAAGTAAAAAGGATGGGGGAACACATTTATGATGTCTTTTTAAACTAAAATTTCTAGCGCGACCTGCCTGCTTCACTTAAGTCACTGCTTATTAAGGTCCGTCCAGAATTACCGTGGGAAACGGGTAATAATGGCTCTTTGATGGGAATAGGTTGCCGACCCCTGGATAAGATCTGAGCTGGTAAAACAAAAATCCTCATCAGCAGGTGTTTTTGAAAGTGGGGGGGACACAGCTGCCAATCACAAATTTTGCCGGGGACATGTCCCCGGCGTCCCCGGTTAAAATGACGCCTATGCTGATCACCCTGATGTTGTGAGATTACGCATGCAAAATATTTGTATACTATCAGTTTGAACATGTAGCCTAAACATTGCAGCAACAATCGAACTCTCCTGAATCATGCACCGATAGTATTACATCATTTATATTTGTGTCAACTTGGTTTGTGCTGCTGGAAAATTACTGCTGATAGTAGACTGAGACCTTACTGACAGAGACCAGAGGTTACAGGAATGGTATGGTTCACAGTTAGAGAGTTCCATTTTAAACCCAAATTCCCAGAGTAAAATCCGGATGGAAGGACATGAGAGGTCTTTGATATTGTGGTCCATCTCCTCCATCCTACCAACGTTCCTGAACATGACATCAAGACATTTAGTCAGGATCTGCTCCGACCCCTCTGACTCTTGGTCCTGTCTACCCCTAATTAGTTGCTTATTGGACTCACCTGCCCCTTGTTATCCTGCCCATGTGTTCCTGATTGTCCTTGTGTATTTATACCCCCTGTTCTGCACTTGTCCCTTGTCAGATCACTGTTGTCTTCACCCTGTCATGCTGCGTGGTGGGCTGCATGGTTTATTTTATTTTTATTTAAACTTTATTTACCCAGGAAAAAAGTCCCATTGAGATTTAAAACCTCTTTTTCAAGGGAGTCCTGCAGCATACATCACACAAATATACAAGACAAACTTTACTATTTAAACTTGTATGAAAACAAACAATCTCAAATAAAATTTCTAAGAACAAAGTTAAGTAAAAATATTTAAAACTTTCAACAAGCCCAAAAATAAAAACAGTCTAAATAAAAGCAGTTGCATGTTACTGAGTTAGTTTCAAGATTTCTTAGTTTAGATTTAAAAACATTCGATGAAATAAACTCTGTCATCTTCCATTTTTCCTGCAACTCATCCCAAGCTGACGGCGCTGGATGGGCAACAGCTCTCTTTCCAAGTTCAGTACGTACAAACGGGTCAGAAAGCAGCAACGTGTCTTGTAAACGAAGAGAATAACGACCTGCAATTTTCATTTGAAGTAGGGAAGTTATATAGGAAGGTAGCAGAACAAGTAGTGCCTTTTATATAAATCTGTGGATATGAGACTTCCTCCTGATGGTCAAAGCAGGCCATCCCATCTGAGAGTTAGGGTTACTTACTGTTAGTGATAAACCTTAGAGTAGCATGATGCACTGTGCCAAGTGACTGAAGACATTTAGCAGAAGCGTTCATATACAAAATATCTCCATAATCCAGGACAGGAAAAGATGTTGCAACAACAAGACGCGTCATTGCATTAAAAGAGAAACATAACTTATTTTGAAAATAAAAACGCAGTCTTAACTTCGTCTTCTTCACCAGATTCTCCACATGAGGTTTGAAGGTGAGTGAGTCATCAATCAAGAAACCCAGATATTTATACGAGTGAACCAACGATATTTCTTCACCCTCAAGAGTGGTCACTGAAGGAACCATTTGAGTCTGTCTCCTGGAGTTTGTAAACAGCATGAACTTGGTTTTGTCTGCGGTGAGAACAAGTTTAAGCTGAAGTAATGAATACTGGACAGCAGCAAAAGCTTTCTGTACTGAATCTGTGGCTTGAGGAAGAGTGTTTCCACAGCTGTAAATAACTGTATCATCGGCATAAAAGTGCAGGTTTGCATCCGTCACATTTAAACCAAGATTATTAATGTAAATGATAAATAAAAGAGGGCCCAACACAGAGCCCTGTGGCACCCCCTTGTGGACTGTGGTAAAATCAAAACAAAGTCCATCTGATTTAATACACTGAGACCTGTTTTTAAGATAATTTGAGAACCATCCCGCTGCTTTTTCATATAGTCCTGACTGGAGGAGTCTAAGTTTTAGAATACCGTGGTCAACAGTGTCAAATGCTTTTGACAAATCTATAAAAAGGGTTGCACAATGCTGCTTTTTTGTCCAGACAGAACAACAACAATGTAATTTACCACTTTTAGTGCAGCGGTGGTAGTACTGTGTGTTTTCCTAAAACCTGGAGGTGCAGTGGTTAGCACTGTTGTCTCACAGCACGAAGGTTGCAGGTACCGTTTACCCAGGGCCCACTGCAGGGAGGGGCCCTGAGACAGCTTTGAATAAAAATGTTTTATTGTTGTTGTTTTTTCCCCCCAACTTACCTAATGTCTTAATAAACTTCCCTTTACCTGGATATAGAGGTTAAGAAACAGAATTTCGCCTTAAAAATAATAACTGAATAATCTCTAAGGCATCTATCACCCCTTAAAAATGTGCAAAGTGGTTTAGTCCACACCAGCGGCCAGGGGCTGCACGGCTGCATGTACAGCTATGAGACATCGCAGATGCCGACAGCCAGAGCTGGAGGCAGGAGAGTCAGTCATGTCTTTTCCCAAGAAAGGGAAATCTGGCTTCCAGAAAAGAAAAGAAAAGAAGGAGAAGGAGAAAAAGTTAATTGAACAGAAGCAAGTATTGACTAGGTTTTTCAAGAAGGAAGGTGAGCAGCAGCAGCAGAACACAGTTTTAGCTGATATTAGCTAGCTCTCAGAAGCTGCATTCATGTTAGGTGTTCAGTGTTTAACACCTTTAGTTTCACCATCAAGATCAAATATAAATTAATTAGTGTTATCAGTGAAAACACTAATTCATATATATATATATTATCAGAATTATTATCGCGGGCGGCCGCCGCCAATTAATTCGCGGACCTCGCAGTAAAAACAGGTTCACTCTGTGTGGATATTTCAGCTCCTTCCCAGTCATGGACCAGGACAAACTTGGTATCGATGGATTCGTGGTAATCTCAGGAATGAGAAGCTGCCACTGCTTTTCGTATAGCATGATGACACTGGTGTTAGAGGATTGTTATTGACTTGGTTAGATATTTTAAGCCTATTTTTAATTTCTTTATATTTGATCTTGAAAACGGACAATCTTATAATTTGGCTGATAATGCAGGGATTATAAAATTTAGAGTACATTACATTCACAGAGAGAACCTGGTTTATTTCATGTCATATGTATTTAATATATCAATATATATCAGTATTAGCAAAGCTTAACATTATGAACCATGACAGACATGACTGACGAGCAGATGAAGACATCATGCCAGGCACTGATGAGAAAATATTACAAGGATCTCACAGCTGAATTTGAGAATGAGATGCTACACCTGAGAACAATATCTGGTGCCACATTTCCACACATTCGGTCTCCTCTTGAGCTGCTTAATGCCATCTACAGGATGCAATTACAGAGCATTTTTGGAGAAGTTTGTATTGGACTGAGGATATTTTGCACACTACCTGTGACTGTTGCTGGGGGTGAACGGGCTTTTAGCAAACTGAAACTGGTGAAAAATTATTTGAGATCAACAATGTCCCAGGATAGACTGAACAGCCTAGCTCTTCTGTCTATTGAAAGCCAATTATCCAAAGGATTGGACTTTAAAGATCTCATAAGTGATTTTGCTAACATGAAGACCCGTCAGTGGGCATTTACTGGAAAATAAATTCCAGGATTTTTGTTTGAACACATTGTTGGCAAATAAAAATAATTATATGTGAAGTCTGGGCATTTCACTTTTATTATGCTGGCATTTGTATTTGCTCAATATAGAGGTTAAACTAAGATCATATTTATTATCTTGTCTTATAGCATGGCATAAAATGTGTAAGAGAGATATTAAGTAATTGAGCATGGGGGCCCACCTAGAAGACTTGTACCTAGGGCCAAGAATTTGGTGCTACGCCCCTGCTCATTAAGCCCGTTTTATTTTTGACCTGAGCTGCATTTCTGCCTCCTGGTTCAGCTCCCACCACACATGGGTCCACCACCACCGACACCGTACCGTGACACATTTCCACCCGTTTTCTGGAGGCAGTGGGAGCATTCCACCTTCTCTGGTTGAGCGAGCCCCCGTGGCCTACATGACTAATAAAAAAGAACACACAACATATCAGTGTAGAGTTACGGGGTTAGGGTGAGAGGTGGAATGGAATTCATTACAGATGAACAGCATTATAAAGAAGAGTGGAGCATCATCTCTCCACAGCGACGGGAGGAACTGATAAGATCACACAGGAGATAATTACTTCAGCTTATTGCTGCTTAAGATGATTCTTCCAGGTAATGAATCATGTGGGCGGACCTTGCTTTTTACAAATTGTTTCCAGATTTTAGTTTCTGTTAATGAAATCCAGTAATATGTCATGTCTGGTTGTTTTTCTACAGTAGATTCTCAAATTAAGACTTTAGTTAGATCAGAATTCAGGTCTTTGTGTGTGTGTGTGTGTGTGTGTGTGTGTGTGTGTGTGTGTGTGTGTGTGTGTGTGTCTGTGTGTGTGTGTGTGTGTGTGTGTGTGTGTGTGTGTGTGTGTGTGTGTGTGTGTGTGTGTGTGTGTGTGTGTGTGTTGAGTAATGTTGAGTCTCATTGACGTTGATGAACAAAGATACTGAAGGCAGGAGGATTTCACTGACATGATCTAACTACGTGGAAGAGACCATAGTGAGATGTAGAATCTGGATTTAGGTTCGGTCAAAAATAGTCTGTTCAGAGCTAAAACATGAAAACGATATAACTCATCCCGTAGCTGCTCTTCATCGATAAAACCACCTTTATATTAGCTAATATCGATTAGTCATGGCAGCCATCTTGGACAGGGATAACTTCGATAGTCAGTCAGCTGCAGATGAACATCTGATGATTCATTTCTAGTTAATTCAAATTTTACAGACATGTTTGCTACCAGATAAACTGTTGATAGTTTAACCCTCTCAAGCTCAAAATAAGTTTTGATAAAAGGACGAACAGCTAAGTCCTTCAGGGGTACTTCTGAGTTAAAAATGCTCATGAAATGTGTGTGTGGAGTAATCAGGTTGGTAGGTTTTAACGTTGCAAATCTGCAGCGCCTGCCTCCAGAGGGTTAAAGCAAAAGTTTTTGTTTTGTGAGGTCATTTTGCATCAGGAACGAACACACAGGCTAGTCAGCAGTTGGGATTTTGTCTCTTTAACCTGGGCTCCACAGTGCAGGTAGCATCAGGACTGAATAATTCATGTACCATGCATCTAAACTTACTTCCTGTGAAAATGCATCTGAACGCTAGTGTTCCTGAAGTTTGGCTGGCACACAGCGGTTCAGCTCCACAATTTATTTTATCACCATAATGAAGCCGCAAAAGATGCTGTCAGGGGAGCCGACTTGGGAAGTTAAGGGTCACCATAAACAAGAAAGGCTCGGACTGAATGAGACTCGGGAGATAAATCAGAGCAGCAAAGGGAAGTCTTGCTAGAGAACATGTTTGCTTGCCTCTCCTGCGTAAAGTTCAGAGACAGAATAATGGTTCCAGCATTTTCATCACAGTGTGTGTGTGTGTGTGTGTGTGTGTGTGTGTGTGTGTGTGTGTGTGTGTGTGTAGGGGGTCTCCCCATTGTTAAGGGTAAAATGATGCGCTCAGATGCTGCAGGAGGAAAGGCAAAGTTCTGAGAACCCAAACGTGTGACTTTGCGAGGCTTAATGACAACATCAGGTTTCAGTTATTGATTGAGACTCAAGGAAAAATGTGGCACCAAGGTCCACAGATACAATTTCTTCAGTAAGGCCTTCCTTATGAATCTTGAACCAGGCCACTTAAAGGGACAGTGTCATGGTCTGTGTCTGCATCTCCCCTCGTGTGTCTCCTTGTGTCCTCCATTCGTTCTCTAGGTGCTCCTTTTGTGTCCTAGCGCCCTCATGTGTCATGTCTGCGTCTTCCTCATGTGTCTTCTGGTTTTCCCCATTTGCCCCTAGATCTCCAGCCCTCTAGGTTTCTCAAGTCATTTCCTTTGTTACAGCCTTTCATGATTTATTATGTTTTTTCCCATCAGTGTTTATTATTTTTCTCCCCCCTCCTTTTGAATTGTAGTTATGTATCCTGCTCTTTTGTATTAGGTTTTATTCTTAGGTCAAGTTAGTTTCTCCCCTGATTAGTCATTGCCTTCACCTGGTCCTCCTCCCACATCCCACACACCTGCAGCTCATCTCCCTCTCATCCTCCCTGTGTATTTAAGCCCTGTCTTGTCTCAGTGTCTTGTCGGTCCATTGTTGGTAATCTGTCTGCGTTTGTTTGTGCTCTTTATGAGCTTTTTGTCTCGTCCCCAGACTTTGTGCTCTAGGTGAGCTTCTGTTTAAAAGTCTTTGGTCTTCGTGCTCTTTGAGAGCTTTGGGTGTCCTGTGCTCCAGGACTTTGGACTTTAGGCTCGTTGCCTTGGATTTATTTTTGTTCATCCTCTAATAAAAGGATTTTTCCTTATATCTACTCCTGCCTCGTGTCCTCCTGGGTATCTGCATAGTTGGGTCCTAAACATCCCCGAAACGTGACAGACAGTGTATAGCAGTGACAGCTGGTGACTTCTTTTTTGGTGGGGCTAGGGGTGATTCTAGCATCAGAGATTTTGGGGTGCTGAGCACCGAGACAGTTGCCTGACCAGGCAAGTTTAGGTTCAGTTTTGTACATTTTAACACAATTTTATTGCCACATTTGGAAAAAATAAAAGTAAAACACTCTTTTCCACAACTCCAAAAAAAGGTTTCACGAATCACAAACTTTACAGATTACAATAATCTAGTCCAGGATCAAAGGCTCTAGGGGAACGGCACAGTGTTTTGGGTAATATGGTCTCCCTCAACCAATATCATCCGGCAAGCAGCTACCGTTTTGGTTTGTAAACGAGAACCCCCCCCCCCCCCCCCCCTTCAAAAACACAAACACCTCTTTCTTCTTGCTCAACCTGAGCTGTTGCTTCACCTCCAATATTCCAAAAGAAGATATTTTCTCCGCTCATCTATCTGTTCTCCATCTTTTCTATAGTTATTGATCCTCTGTGCTCAACATGCCTTTTCATTTTGTGTTGCTGGTTTGAGATGAGCGCACTCCACACTCTGAACCTGCATTTAAGTCCTGCTTCTTTTCTCCTCTACTTCGGACTGACGTCTCTCACGAGAAGCGCACCCAAAGCACCGCAGCTTGACCGGAAGAAGCCAGTGGCTTTTCAAACCAAAGCAAAATTTAAACTTTTCATGGTATTTAATTTAATTTCAAACTATGATTATGGTTAGTATAAATGCGCAAATATAGGCTATATATTTCATGCTTTACACCGCTTTACAATTGTGTAACAGGTTACGATTTGTTCGGGTTGGACTTTTATGTTGAATGGAGTGTTCTTGACCAGTTGTGTGGAGAGTTCTGGTTTGGTTGTTTAGAAAGAGAAATCGGGATAGTTTGAATGGAGATTGTTAACTTTGTTTTTCCTGGAATTAAGGCGTGGGCTGCAGCCTGGGACGTAATTTTGGGGGGGGACGGGTGGGACATGTCCCCCCCACTTTTTCAAAAGGCAGTTTTGGTCCCCTGCACTTTTTTCCGTCCAAAAACAATGTTACGCTCCATTAAATGGATTTGGTTGAGCACTAGGACCGAAACGGAAACCGGTTTACTATTAGACCCGCCCAAAAGCTAATCTATTGGCTCTGCTGATACTTGCTAACGTATTATTGGCTGTTGCTGCTGTCACTCTAGTTGTAAACAGTCAGAACGTGCTCACGTTGTTTTGCTAGTTTGGAGCCGCTATGGAACACCGGTACTGAGTCACATCGTCAACTAGACGCTGTGTAATATCAGAGCTCAGCTCAGCTTCCATTACATAACATTTGAATAAGTGTTCATTTGTGAGTGTTTGGTAGTTATGCACAGCCAGGCGGCAGCATGTCAAGAAAACGAAAAGTGGATATAAGAGACTTCTTTCAAAGTCAAAACGTAAGTTGGAACATGTGACACCCCTGCATTAAGCTCAGACTCACCTCCTCCTTCACACACATACTCAAAACTAACTTTTACAAACTCATCTCCTCCACATAACTGACTCCTCAGACACAATTTATTCATATTATTATAATTATTTTTTTATTATTACTATTATCATCATAATTATTATTACTAGTAGTAGTAGTAGTAGTAGAAGTGTAACTTCAAAACTTTTATCATTTAACTTTATTGTAAACTTATCTATTGCAATGCATATTTTCACATTAAAAAGCTCTGAAAAATGAACAGTATCATCATCGTCAACAGATTTTTTTAAGCTTAATGTCAAAGATGTACACTTTTCATTAGATTTATCTTATTTTTTAGGCCCGAGCAGCGAAAGCGCTGCGAAGGCCTCTTGTATTTGCTCTGTTTATTTCTTTTTTATTTATTATTCTTAGCCCGCTTTGAACGGCTTTTTGGGGACCTTAACATACCCCAAAACTCACAATATTTTGCACACATGTCAGGCCTGGTGAAAAATTTGATATTTTAAAGGTCCCAAAAAAATCGCAAAGAAAATGGCTGAACAGCGCCCCCTACAAAGTGAAAAAAAACCCTCTCCATAAAGCTTAGTTTATCGTACAGTTATGAAATTTGGTGCACTTGTAGTACTCAACAGTCCGCACAGAAAAGTCTCTTGCAAGCATGGTCAATATCAAACAGGAAGTCGGCCATTTTGGGTTGAAATGGCGATTTTTTGCCGTTTTTGCCGTTTTTAGGGTCCGTTTCTGATTGGATTGCTCGATCATTTTTCGCACGATCGTCTCAAAAGTGGTGTAAATTTGCTCAGAAGAGATGGGCGAACAAAATGAGACAAGGATTCTGAGTTTTCGTATATGTTGAAGGGGCAGGGCCAGGCCTCGAAGTTTGACTACTCGCCAAAAAAATTTAAATTGCTATAACTTCATAATTGAATAAAATAGAGTTACCACACTTTCTGTGGTCATTCGTCATCCACCCACAAAGTAATTTGAATGGTCGATTTATGACATCACACAAGCCCCGCCCCCTCAGGACCAAAAAGGTCAAGTTTTACTGTGAAAGGTCCCAAATTGCCCCATTTAACTTAATCACCACAACTTTGTAGCTGGTAGTTTAAGACAAGTGGGGGATGCTTGGCGTCACTTTATGGGAGTTTTCGGCAGAAGGCGGGGCTGCGGCGGCGCGGCAAAGTCAGGCGTACCGCCGTGTCCTTACGTTTGCCTCCCATTTCGTCATTTCTAAAGATATCATCACGAAACTTCTTGTGAATGATCCTAGTCCGACCCCCAAAAGGATCTGATGGGAACATCCGGTGGGCGTGGCCTAATGTCTGAAATAGCGCCCCCTAGGACCATTAAAACTGTCAGCCCCAAGCCATGCTTTGACTGAGGATTACGAAATTTGGTACACTAATGTAGTGTCTCAGGATCTACAAAAAAGTCTCTTGGACCCAAGTGCAAAGTCGCACAGGAAGTCGGCCATTTTGGTCCAAGTACGCGATTTAGTGGTTTTCGCACACGTTGTTTGGAGAGTGATGCTCCGTCGCCCTTTTCACCAATCGCCTTCAAACTTCTGCTATATACTCTAAAGACATAGGGTAAAAAATTCAACCGTCGGATTTTTCAAAAGTTGAAAGGTGTGGGCGTGGCTAAGCCTCAAACTTTAACCTGTCGCCACACCACTCTTTTTTTCACAGCTCCCTACTGGACTCCTTTTACCCAATCACCAGGAATCTCTGGCAAATAGCAGTAGACAACTTGAGGTCACTTGGTCTCCAGTACTGGCAGGTTTCGAAAAAAGGCGGGGCTTTGGGAGCATGGCGAAAATCGCCATCACGCCATGGAAATACGTTTGCCTCTCATTTCTTCAGTTATCGTGATATCGCTACGGAACTTCTGGTGAGTGATCCTAGTCTGACCCCCAAGAGACATTGACAGCTGAAATATGTGGGCGTGGCTTATTTTCTGAAATAGCGCCCCCTAGGACCATTTAAACTAATAGCCCCAAGCCACGCTTTCACCGAGGACTACGAAATTTGGTACACTAATGTGGTGTTTCAGGACCTACAAAAAAGTCTCTTGGAGCAAGGCGCAAAGTCGCACAGGAAGTCGGCCATTTTGGTCCAAGCACGCGATTTAGTGGTTTTCGTACACGTTGTTTGGAGAGTGATGCTCCGTCGCCCTTTTCACCAATCCCCTTCAAACTTCTGCTATATATTCTTAAGACATAGGGGGAAAAATTCAACCGTCGGATTTTTCAAAAGTTGAAAGGTGTGGGCGTGGCTAAGCCTCAAACTTTGACCTGGCGCCACGCCACTCTTTTTTTCACAGCTCCCTACTGGACTCCTTTTACCCAATCAGCAGGAATCTCTGTTAAATAGCAGTTGACAAGTTGAGGTTACTTGGCGTCCAGTACTGGCAGGTTTCAAAAAAAGGCGGGGCTTTGGGAGCATGGCGAAAATTGCCATCACGCCATGGAAATACGTTTGCCTCTCATTTCTTCAGTTATCGTGATATCGCTACGGAACTTCTGGTGAGTGATCCTAGTCTGACCCCCAAGAGAAATAGACAGCTGAAATTTGTGGGCGTGGCCTATTTTCTTAAATAGCGCCCCCTAGAGCCATTAAAACTGTCAGCCCCAAGCCATGCTTTGACTGAGGATTACGAAATTTGGTACACTAATGTGGTGTCTCAGGAACTACAAAAAAGTCTCTTGGAGCCAAGTGCAAAGTTGCACAGGAAGTCGGCCATTTTGGTCCAAATACTCGATTTAGTGGTTTTCGCACACATTGTTTGGACAGCGATGCTCCATCGTCCTTTGCACCAATCTCCTTCAAACTTCTGCTATATACTCTTAAGACATAGAGGGAAAAATTCAACCGTCGGATTTTTCAAAAGTTGAAAGGTGTGGGCGTGGCTAAGCATCAAACTTTAACCTTTCGCCATTACATTACATGACTTAATAACTCCCAAGTGCATGATCAGATCTATTTCAAACTTTGTCTGTGTGATCACTGACCACATCTCAAGACAACGACAATGTGGACAGCTGACATCACCTAAGCCCCGCCCCCTGACAACAGGAAGTCTATTGTTTTATGGTGAAATGCCCATATTTGTCCCCTCTAATTTAGTGAACATGACACTAAGGTCATACACTGTCTTCATGATGTTGTAAAGACCATTCAGATCTGATAGCTTTCCAGAAAGGGAGGGGCTTTGATGCCATGGTGAATGCTGGTGTGACGCCATGACCTTACATTTGTCTGTAACTTCTAGAAACGGCCTGCGATTTGCCCGGGACTGAACATGGCAATGAACAATCATGCCCTTTAGCCAATGAGGCACAAACTGTTGGTGAATGTTATATAATGTTACCAAAGCTGACCTCAATGGGACTTTTCTGTAGTTGGTCACAGCGCCCCTTAGATAACGTTATCCTTCGATAACTTTAAAAGACATGGTCAGAATAGCATTAAAGGTGGTCACTGTCATCACACCACCAGTGTGGTAAAGATAGAGGATTCCCTAGTGGTGAGACGTAAAATATAATGGTGGGCTCAAAGGGGATGCTGAGTCAGTGTGAGGTGCGGACAAGGTGGCCGTTAGCAGTTTCTGGTGTCGGGGTGGTCGACGTTTCTGTTTCGCAAATGTAGCCTGGTGCCCCGGGCTGCCGGCCAGGCCGGAGCGGCGCGGAGCTGCGAGGGCCGAACGACGCTGCTTGCAGCTTTAATTCCATTTATTTTTTGTGTGTTGAAATGCAACAACTGTTTAAACACTTTTAAGGGGAAAAACATATTTAATATGTTTTTATACACTCAAATGTTAGGGTGATGATCATGTGTAAAACATTAGTTCAGCATGTCCTCTAACACAACAAATGAACAAACGGCCAGATCTCAGGAGGGACCGTTTATGTATAAATAATTTTTATACTTTTGACTAGGCCTGGGAAAGTAACACATTTTGCTGGACGATATTTTGTCCAACAAATTGTTGATGATAAACGATATTGTCAACATTATCTAGACCAAAATAACCACTAATATAATGTTAATATATCATAATAATGCAAGTACACCCTTTAAAATGCAACAAAGAAACCTTCATTTAACATTGAAATGTCCAGAACCAGAACTTCTAAATGAATAAAAATAACAAACAAAAATTAAATAAAAAAGGAATCTCACTCCCTGTTAGAAAATGTTGCACCAAAAACAATAAAAAAGACCCAAAATAATAAATACAATGGCCTATCCATTGTCAACAGCCAAAACTGCACTTCAATAATGATAATAAATAAAAATAATAATAGAGTTGTAAATTTTTGAACTTTGATATATATATATATATATATATATATATATATATATATATATATAGAGGATGGAAAAATTATTGATATGGGCACGTGACGTGTCAAGGGGTCTTTACATAACACCCCCCACCCCAAATCCGCACAAGCCTGCTGTGTCCCCCCCACTTCTGAAATCAAAATTTCGTCCCTGGCTGCAGCCAACAGTAACCCAGAATAAAGATCCGAAACTGAAAGAACAAGTTGGAGTCACTACAATATATTAAAAAAAATAACAAAAATGTATAATTCAATTCAAGTTTATTTAGAAAGCACCAAATCACGACACGAGTGGTCTCAAGGCACTTCCCACCATAAACATTCCAGTGTATATATATATATATATATATATATATATATATATATATATATAATTAGGAATTATCATGAAACACCATAAACACAGATCATTACAGTATTTACCAAATTATGTTTAGATGAGGGGCTTTTGTGAGAGCCACTCTAGCCTAATGTTGCTGTTGCTTTAGCAGCAAAGTGAATGCTGGAGATACAGGCGGATGTGTGTTTACCTCCGCCGTTTATCAAACGTCTCCGAACCACCAAGAGCAAAATCTCATTCCTTCGTGAGATTTTTAGTTATACACAAATGTTACAATAATAAGGGATTATCTGAAATTATCACACAAAGATTCAGGTGCGCAGACCTGTAACAATGCTGGGAATAATACGCTGCTGCACAAACCAGAGACCGTGTCACAGAGAAGTTTATTTTATTTTGGTAAGTACAGGAAGCACGTATGTCAGTTAATACTGTCCCAGTATAGTCCCACTGCAGCTGCACACCCCCTAGCTTCTGCTAAGAGATTGATCTTGCATTCAATACACATCAAAAAATGAAGACACAGTAGGTAAACTATGAAGTAATCTATATTACCCATTGTTTTTACTGATTAGAGCCACGCATGGAAAGATACATTGCAATAAAGCCTTCAGTTACAACCTGAATCTAACGGTGCGTTCGCATCGCTAACGTTATGAACGAACCACCGGTTCAGATCGGGGAATCTCTCTATCCCTAGCACAGAGCTGTTTCAGGCTGAGTAGTGCTCTTTGAAAACCACCTTAAGTGAACATTTAGGTTAAATCTGCAGACAAATGGAGGCCGACATTGTTATGAGGGCTGATCAGAGGCAGTAGAGAGGCAGCCGGGGGCCGTCCTGGGATATAAGTTTCTGGACCCTAACCCTCCTACACAGAAGCTGAAATTGACACCTCCTCCACCCCACAGCTCCATCCCTGTTGGTCTCTCAGGGGTCAGGCATCAAAGTTTGTGAGGGGACGAGCAGACAGGGAGGCCAACACCATCAGCGGCATTTTAATTCCTGTTCTTGCAGACCTTGCACCCACATCACCGCTGCAACCACCACCACCATATTCTCCTTCATAGCATCAAGTCTACACTTCATGCCTGACATTGATCTGCACTTCAGAACCACAACAGAGCCTCTTATCCTGCCTCTCAGCTGACACAAACAGTTTGTCTTGATGGGTTCTCTGCAGCCATGGTTGCTGATGTCTGGTGGAGCACCACCTCCCTCCACCCGGCATTCCCACCCCACAACTCATCTGACACGCTGAAGCGTCTTGTTTTGCAATGCAAAGCGGGGTTTGCTCTGTGCTTTTCTGGTATTTTAACACACAACCAGACAAATGTACCACACAGACAGCTGGGAATGGCTTCAAAAAATAAAATCAGCTCTCAGATCAACTATGCAACAAACCAGATTAGGCTGGGGGAGCTTCACTTCTCATAATACAGATTTCGTTTGTTTTCTTTATGAATCGTGTTGTGTTTTTTATACTTGTCATTGCGTTACATTTTTGCAATAGAATCTGAACCTGAAATGGGATGAAACTGGGGATTGTGCTGTGGGAGAGGGACTGTATTGGGTGCTCTACTTTTGTGCCTAGTCTACATCTGACTGATGACAAAACAAGGGTAACCCTGTGGTTTCAGATCTAGCTGCTGTGTGAAGCTGAGCTAAATCTTTCAGCAGCTCCGTCATGTCTCTGAACCAAAACCCAGATGTTGGCTTTATGACAAAGACATCTACTAAGACTTATTTGGTCTTGGTTCTGACCCAAGATGACGTTCCCACTCACAGAAACCAGGTTAAGAGACAGCAACATCAACACTTTGTGTTTCTAAGGTTAGTGGACCGGTGGCCACACAGGTAACATTAGTGCCTTTCAGCAGTCGGCCAAAATAAAGTTTCACTGCAAGACTTCTTTCTCTCCAACTTTTTCTGGTTTGGGTTTTCGACACGACGTGATAGACGCCTTTTTCCTACGTCTTCTGTGGCTCACCTCTTCCTACAGAAGCATTTCAGACACGCTGCAGCTGTAAATACATTCCTCTAAGCTGGTCCAGCAAGATCACAGGAGAATAGCAAGATCACACATTCATGCGATAACAGGTGAGGAGAGATACAGCAGCATGTATCCATAAAGTTGGTGTTTTGTTTCTTGTTGGTTTTACCTCCGACATGGAGCCGACACAGGTAATGTTGTATGGGAAGTCATCACGTGTGCTATTGAGAAAGCTGTTTGATGCTTTGCATAACTCTATGAAGAACTCTGCATGCCTCCTCGGCATCTTACCCTCATCTTTATTTAAAAATGCTTTTCAGTCCATCGGTCCAGTGTGCTCTCTATAATTAATGCTGGTCACGTCCCTGCTTACTTTAAGAATGCTGTAATCCACCCGCTTCTTAAAAAACCAATTCTTGACCCCTCTCTCTATAGCATGCTTCGTTCATCTCCAAGATCTTGGAAAAGGTTGTGGCTAAACAACTCACAGCTGCTCTTGATGAACATAACATCTATGATAGCTTCCAGTCAGGTTTTTGTAGAGCTCATTCTACTGAAACAGCTCTTCTTAGGGTCTCTAATGACCTTCTGACTCTGTGATGCAGGGACTGTTCTGTTCTGGTCCTGCTGGACCTGACTGCAGCCTTTGACACTGTTGACCATCACCTGCTACTGGAAAGGCTGAGAGACTGGGTAGGCCTATCAGGATCTGCTCTGGAGTGGTTCTCCTCTTATCTCTCTGAGCGCTCCTTTTCTGTGGCCGTCTCCAAGTTTAGGTCCTCCACCACCTCCCTTACCCATGGTGTCCCACAAGGTTCTATGCTGGGGCCTCTGCTCTTCCTCCTCTATCTGCTTCCTCTTCAGCACATCCTGAGCTCATTCAAAAGAATCTCCTACCATCTTTACGCAGATAATATCCAACTGTAAATGATGCATTGAGTATAATCAGACTTGTTAATGTATGGAATTAAGTCTGGATTATGTCTCACGTTATGTGAAATCAATTCTAGGCTCTACAGGGTGTATCCGTGTGTGTGTGAAACCAAGCTAAAGGCCTGTTACCTTCTCTTATCGTGTGTGTGTGTGTGTGTGTGTGTGTGTCTGTCTGTCTGTCTGTCTGTCTGTCTGTGTGTGTGTGTGTGTGTGTGTGTGTGTGTGTGTGTGTGTGTGTGTGTGTGTGTGTGTGTGTGTGTGTGTGTGTGTGTGTGTGTGTGTGTGTGTTTGTGTGTGTGTGTGTGTGTGTGTGTGTGTCCAGGCAGTCTTCTAGCCCCCTGAACTGTGATGTCGTAAATTAGTGATTTGCCTTCACTCTGCTGATATGGTCAAACAATTCATGTTGTGGATATAACCTGTTTAGACCTGAACAGATGTTGGGAGTAAGCATGTATATTATCCTTTATCCTCTGTGGAGTTGGTCAAGATGCTATAAACATATAAGTAAGACATCTTGTCCAGCTAATGCTGGAAATGACCATTTGAATCATGAGACACAACCCCCCACCCACCCCCCACCCCACCCCCACCCCCCTCTACACACACACACACAATGGCTACGAGAGGAGGTGATGTAATCCCAAAGGAGAAGAGAGGAAAGCCTGCAGGAGGACATAGTGACATACAAAATGTATGGTCTCTTCAGGGCCGTTGGAGAAGTAACAAGAAGAAGAGAAACACGTGACCAGGAAGTCTGAAGTCTGAAGCAGCAAACAAAGAAATGACTGTGGGGGAGGGGGGGCAGAGTAAATAAAAAGGGAGCTACTGGGTCTGGAAGAGGGCCTTTGATGGGAAGAGTGTGTGAGGTACAGAGATGGAAAGAAGGAAGCTTTTGCTTTGAGCATTTTGTCTGTGATAATCTGACCTAGTGTCATTTTTGGAGAGCTTATTCAGCTCAACTTTGCTATAACTCGGTTTATTGGCAAAGAGTTGTTTCCCTTTTTAACCCGCTTTGTTGGGGCTTCGTTTGGATTATTATTTTTTTATCTGTGTGAAATAAAACCTAGTTCCTTGGATTCGTGGAACGAAAAAAGGATTTACGAGTGGGGTCTCCTCCTGTCGGTAACCGAGCAAAGGTGAGATGCTGGTTGTAAATGCCATCCCAAGGTGTTATCAGAATCAGAATCAGAATAAGCTTTATTGCCAGCGCTCCAGCGACCCAGAGCATAGGAACTTGACTCCGCAAACGCAACCTGACCAAGGTTAAACACACACACATGTAGACAAAACGGGTACAGGCAATCCACGAGAGCAGCCAGAACGGCGCTCATTTCATTAGATGAAAAGGGTGTTACATGAGAATAATTGGGGTAAGGTAAAAAAGGCATAGCAGAGTTAGTCCCAGCAGGGAGTAGCTCTACTATACAAAAAACTCCTCAACATAGAAGCACGAACATCACAGTTACAAAACATCAGACTCCGATAGGGAGGCGCGGGGGGGGGGGGGGGGGGGGGGGGGTCCTGAATCCTCCAACGGGAGCTGCCAGTGTACAGCGCTCACAGCTGCAGTCAAACAGGTGGGAGGGAGAGAGGAGGGCCAGAGAGCACATTGAGTTCCTGCAGGTTGATAACCTCGAAGCAGAAGTCACAATCTGAAGGCAGGGGGGGAAGGTCGGGTCACAGCATCTGTCTACATTCCTCCTTTCATGGGGGTGATATTGATGGCAGCTTTGGAGGCTGCCTTGGCGTCAGATAAGGATAAACAAGACTTTGTTTAGGGAAGACAGAGATAATTTTCCTCTCTGCCTTGGAGTCTATTAAGTGATCATTCATGTCCACCAGTGAAGCCAATTATACGTTCTAAACATCCCCACACCGTCCGGCGACCCTCTCCGAGATGACATCCATCTTGCGCACTAACACAGGCAATGCCGACAGGACATTGTCCAGCTTATGGTTCACCTCGAGTAACGGCCCAGTCTGTGAGGTCACCGCACGGGCGGCACAATCCGTGGGTACGGGTCGCACTCCAATTGCTGGAGTGGAACCGGCTGGAGTGGAGGCGCCGGCTGGAGTGGAGGAGTTGACTGGAGTGGAGGTGCAGATTTGAGTGGAAGCACAGACTTGAGTGGAAGCGCCGGAGGTGTCGACTTGAGTGGAAGCGACGACTTGAGGGGAGGCGCCAGACCTGGTGTCGACTTGAAGGGAGGTGCTGACTTGGCTGGAGGAGCGGGACCAGGCGCTGACAGGATGGGAGGCGCCGACTTGAGTGGAGGCGGAGCCGCTGACTGGACTGGAGGCCCAGTCCAACCTCCCATCTGGCTCCGGGAGGATGGAGAGGATCGCCGAGGCTCAATGGCGGCGTGGCGGCATTGGAGGAAGAGAAGCCGGCTGGTGGCTAGGGGTGAGCCATCGGAGCAGGTACTCCCAGGGGAGAACTTCGCCGCTGGATCCTTTGTCTGGTCGGTTCATTCAATCACAAACGTGCCGGTGAGTGGAGCGGAGGTGAGGATCCAAATGCGGGGGAAGAAGCAGGCAGGCAGACAGACTGGAACATTTAATGAGGATTTTAATATAGACCACGCAGGACAACAAAACAATAAACCGACAAGACACACAGAACTGAGGGTTTAAATACATGAAGGCTGGGAGCTTGGGTGATTGGAAAACGAGAGGCAGGTGGGAGTATTCAGGAGACACAGGACTAAGAGTGGGGAGACAGGACAGAGTGTGACAATCACCTGTTCAGGCTTTGCGTGACCTTCTGTTGATTCTTCATCGTTACCTTCTCCTCATTCAGCTCTTTCTACTAATTCTGCCTTTCCCGGGACCCACTGATTAGCTATTTCTTATTCATTTTCTCTTTTGCATTTTTCTCGTTTTAATTTTATGATTTTTTAAAATAATGAAAAAAATTAATTTTTTTAAATTTTGTTTTAATGTGGTTTTTTGTGAAGAATCTTGTGATTTTTACCTTGAAAGGCACTATATAAAAGATTGTTTCTTCTTCTTCTATACTGCTGAGATTCATGCGTGCAGCCCCAAAATGGAGATGCAACACTCTGCACCACTTTACACCTGGTGGAAAGCCGGAGTAACGTCTATAATCTCTTCTTTTATAATAAATATTCCACACAACACAAAACAAACACCTTATAAATGTAAAAATGTTTTTGTTTCTCATTTGGATGTGAAGAACAGAAGAGAGAAGAAGCAGGAAATTACCACAAACCCTAACCCTTCAGATGACTTTCTTTGAAAAGTAAATTTACGTTGCCTCAGATTTACCTCCAGGAATCCCATGACAATGATGGTCCTAGTCCATTTCACCTAAAAGGGTGACTTGGAGGATCATGGGTCCCTGTCTGGTGCTTAACCTCCAAACCCAGACATTTCCAGGGAAGGCTGAGCAGCTATGATTTACTGAGTTCCAGATCCCAGAGGTTTCCCACAGAGTTGTGGCTCGGTGTGTGTGAGGAGATCTGGAATGGGACGCCAAGCTGCTCAACTTTCCCTATAAACTCTGTTTCATTTCTTATCAGCAAGGAGCAGATGTTTCTGAGTAGTCACGGTAACCCACACTGACAGCAGATTCCTCACACCTCTTTTATGTCACTCACACAGGTGTTATCCTAATTTCACCGTAACTGTAGACGCCTAAATGGACCAGCAGAGCGGTCTCTGGGATTGTCTCAGAACTTCTCACATCCTCCTGATCCACAGATGGAACAGAAAAACAACATTCCTTCATGCATTATTCATGCTGGTCCTGACTTTTAATGAGGTGCTAAAATCTTGACATGTGGCCCTCTCAGCGTGTGATCCCGGAAGATAAACTCCTAATGCTGAATAGTCAGGTGTTCATAAACCAGCTCTTGAGTTGTAGCCGGGTGACAAAACCACAGCTCACACAGGCAAATGTCTCGTCTTTGTTTCAGCAGCTCGCCTGTTGGCCTAGACAGAGAAACGCTCACCAAGGGCACACACTTTATTCTATTACTCAGCACCATTTATCTGAAAGGCTGGTGAATTTATGTATCAATGCATTTTAATGTTCTTCAAGTCCGTCAGTGTTGCACGGTCGGCCTTCCCTGTCATCACATCTCTGTGTGAATGCTAACGTTCTGTTTATTAAACTGCATTTCTCCCACCAGGAGGGGTGTTTTATCTCAACACAGAGCCACAAAGAAGTTGTTCCCCACTCACTTTCCCCATCATGCTGTCAGACAATCGTCTGAGCTCATGACGGGGTGGCCATAGGTGGGTGCATTTCCACAAGGTAAGCTGAGGGTGGATTTTAGGACCATGACCATGTAGCAGCAACAAGGCACACGGGTGGTGTTTGTGTGTAGGTGCTTTTGTAGGACACACCATGCCGGCAAATCGGCGTAATATTACTGCAATGGTATGTCTATAAATGCGCCATACCGGCATGGCATTGCACGGATATTGGGGCATTCATTCCGCCTCGCTTGGTAGTAATATTGCCGCATCAGCCCCTCGCCTCTGATGGCTAAACGCGTGTCGGCCCCACTAATCCCTTTGGAGCGACTGTGGGAGACAGGTCCATCCTATTGCGATGAGCTGGGAGTCTTATCCTAGTTTACATGTGCATTAGAAAACCGGCCTCTCAAATAAAGTTGGTTCCACTCCGGTACAGTAGGTGGCGACATGCTCCTTTTCACGTCGGCTTTTTTCCAGTAAGTTTATAGCAACACAAGCAGTAAACAGAAGCTGGCGAGAGTGAAGCAGACGGAACTGAGACAGGACATGACTGGCTGACGGATGCACAACAACGGCGCAGCAGCTTATTTGGTACGTACTGTCCTGTTTTATGGTGTTATGCGTGTTGCTTTGTGACAATGATCTTGTCAGAAGACTCCTTTCACTGTCTCGTGATTTCTGAAATGCAAGCATCTATGTCTATGGTCCTACCAGCTCAGTTTGCTAATTTGTTTACATGCATAATGTATTTGGTGTAGAGTAGGCAAATCAATGATTTTTATTTGTTATGACCAGGAAGATGTAATATTCTATATGAATATAAAATATCAACCTGCTAGGTCTTTATTGTAATTTTTCAGAAAATTCTAGGTTTTAATTCAGAAGATCTAGGTTCTTTGCTTTATCAGTGTTATTTCAAGAAAGAGTCAGGTTTATAAAAGTGAGGATTTATTTTACAAACAATTAAAACAACACTAATTAACTAAGCATTTACTGTGAGTGGATGTAACTAAACGTGATGAAGGAACCTATGTGTGAATGCGATGTCAGTCAGAGCTTCCTTATCAAAGTAAGCTGAGTTCTGGTGAAAAGAGTTTGGTTTGCTCTAAGCTATAAAGTTGTTATCATCAGAAGAACATCATACGCCATCTGTCATGTCTACTTCACCCATTTTTGAGAGACCCTCTTGGTGGATCCGAATGTCGTGGGGTCGGCTGACCTTTGGCACCGGAGGGCTGTAGAATACCGTGGTACCGACTCTTCAGTCCAGAGATGTCTCGGGTCACAACAGCTGGATGGAACCGTGCGTCTGGCGGACTCTTAATGAGTCTAACAATATCAGCTTTGTTTCTGCAGTAACTGTTTGCTCATCGGCTTCGCAGGTGCAAAAAGGTTTTGACGACGTGTCAAAATCTTTGATGGTTAAAGAGGTTTTACTACAGATGGCCGGCCTGAAGCGATTCTCTAGAACTGTTGAATCCCTCAGGATAATCCAGTTTTAACGTTTTGATGTTATGATTGCACAGCCAATCAGAGGCTGACAGGTTTGAGAGATGTTACCAAGACAACTCAGAAACACGCCTTCTTGATACAGGATGTTCTGACTGGTTTAATACTATGTGTTGGAGTTTAACTTAACTGTACTTGTTATTCTCCTCCTTGAACCGTCACCTTTTCGTGGTGGAGGAGTTTGAGTGCCCTAATGATCCTAGGAGCTATGTTGTCTGGGGCACTTAGTGCCCCTGGTAGGGTCTCCCATGACAAATTGGTCTTAGGTGAAGGGTGAGACAAAGAACGGTTCGAAGGATCTTTCATGGCAGTTAAAACGAAGAGTCGGAGTACCCGGCCCGGAGGGTTACCGGGGTCCCACCCTGGAGCCAGGCCTGGGGTTGGGGCCCGTGAGCGAGCGCCTGGTGGCCGGGCTTTCGCCCATGGGGCCCGGCCGGGCCCAGCCCGAACCGGATACATGGGCTCGTCCAACTGTGGACCCACCACCCGCAGGAGGAACATGAAGGGTCAGGTGCAATGCGAATCGGGTGGCAGACCAAGGCGGGAGCCTTGGCGGTCCAATCCCCGGACAAGAAAACTAGTTTTTGGGACATGGAACGTCACCTCGCTGGCGGGGAAGGAGCCGGAGCTTGTGGCAGAGGTTGAGCGGTACCGGCTAGATATAGTCGGACTCACCTCGACACATTGCATTGGCTCTGGAACCCGAGACCTGGAGAGGGGTTGGACACTCTACTTTGCTGGAGTTGCTCCGGGTGAGAGGCGGAGGGCTGGGGTTGGCTTTTTGTTAGCCCCGAGACTCTCTGCCTGTGTGTTGGGGTTTACCCCGGGGGACGAGAGGGTAGCTTCCTTGCGCCTTCGGGTCGGGGAACGGGTCCTGACTGTTGTTTGTGCTTATGGGCCAAATATCAGTTCAGAGTACCCACCCTTTTTGGAGTCCCTGGGACGAGTGCTAGATAGTGCTCCATCAGGGGACTCCATTGTCCTGCTGGGGGACTTCAATGCTCACGTGGGCAATGACAGCTTGACCTGGAGGGGTGTGATTGGGAGGAACGGCCCACCTAATCTGAACTCGAGCGGTGTTTTGTTATTGGACTTCTGTGCAAGCCGCAGTTTGGCCATAACGAACACCATGTTCGAACATAAGGATGCCCACCGGTACACTTGGTACCAGGGCAGCCTAGGTCACAGGTCGATGATAGATTTTGTAGTCGTATCATCTGACCTGCGGCCGTATGTTTTGGACACCCGAGTGAAGAGAGGGGCGGAGCTGTCAACTGATCACCACCTGGTGGTGAGTTGGATCAGATGGCAAGGGAACATGCCGCGTAGACCTGGCAGACCCAAACGCATAGTGAGGGTCTGCTGGGAACGCCTGGCAGAAGAACCTGTCAAGACGGTCTTCAACTCCCACCTCCGGCAGAGCTTTGACCACGTCCCGAGAGCAGTGGGGGACATTGAGTCCAAGTGGGCCTTGTTCCACTCTGCGATTGTCGAGGCGGCTGTTGCTAGCTGTGGTCGTAAGGTGGCCGGTGCCAGTCCTGGTGGCAACCCCCGTACCCGCTAGTGGACACCAGAGGTTCGGGGAGCCGTCAGGCTGAAGAAGGAGGCCTACAGGGCGTGGCTGGTCTGTGGGTCTCCGGAGGCAGCAGACAGGTACCGGATAGCCAAGCGGGGTGCAGCAGTGGCAGTTGCCGAGGCAAAATCTCGGGCGTGGGTGGAGTTTGGTGAGGCCATGGAGAAAGACTATCGATCGGCTCCAAAGAGGTTCTGGCAAACTGTCCGGCGCCTCAGGAGAGGAAGGCAGCAACTCGCTCACACTGTTTACAGTGGGGATGGGGAGCTGCTGACGTCAACTGAGGCTATAGTCGGACGGTGGAAGGAATACTTTGAGGAGCTCCTCAATCCCACCAATGCGCATTCCGAGGAGGAACCAGAGCTGGGAGGCCTGGGGATGGACTGTCCGATCTCGGGGGCAGAAGTTGCTGAGGTAGTCAAACAACTACACAGCGGCGGAGCCCCGGGGGCGGATGAGGTTCGTCCTGGGTATCTCAAGGCTATGGATGTTGTAGGGCTGTCATGGTTGACACGTCTCTACAACATTGCGTGGTCATCGGTGGCAGTTCCTAGGGAGTGGCAGACCGGGGTGGTGGTCCCCATCTTTAAGAAGGGTGACCTGAGGGTGTGTTCCAACTTTAGGGGGATCACACTCCTCAGCCTCCCGGGAAAGGTCTACGCCAAGGTACTGGAGAGGAGGGTCCGATCGATAGTTGAATCTCAGATAGAGGAGGAGCAATGTGGTTTTCGTCCTGGCCGTGGAACTGTGGACCAGCTCTATACCCTTGCAAGGGTGATGGAGGGGGCATGGGAGTTTGCCCAACCAATCCACATGTGCTTTGTGGATTTGGAGAAGGCTTATGACCGTGTCCCCAGGGGCACCCTGTGGGGGACGCTCCAGGAGTATGGGGTGGGTGGCTTTCTGTTAAGGGCCATTCAGTCCCTTTACCAGAGGAGCGTGAGTTTGGTCCGCATAGCCGGTAGTAAGTCGGACCTGTTCCCAGTGAGGGTTGGACTCCGCCAGGGCTGCCCTTTGTCACCGGTTCTGTTCATCACTTTTATGGACAGAATTTCTAGACGCAGCCGTGGTGTGGAGTGTGTCGAGTTTGGTGGCAGGAGAATCTCGTCTCTGCTTTTTGCGGATGATGTGGTCCTCCTAGCTTCATCCAGCTCTGACCTTCAGCTCTTGCTGGGTAGGTTCGCGGCCGAATGTGAAGCGGCTGGGATGAGGATCAGCACCTCCAAATCTGAGACCATGGTTCTCGACCGGAAAAGGGTGGCTTGCCACCTCTGGGTCGGGGGAGAGGTCCTACCTCAAGTGGAGGAGTTTAAGTATCTCGGGGTCTTGTTCACGAGTGAGGGTAGGAGGGATCGGGAGATCGACAGGCGGATTGGTTTGGCGTCTGCAGTGATGCGGACGCTGAGCCGATCTGTCGTGGGGAAGAGGCAGCTGAGCCAGAAAGCCAGGCTCTCGATTTACCGGTCGATCTACGTCCCAATCCTCACCTGTGGTCATGAGCTTTGGGTAATGACCGAAAGAATGAGATCGCGGATACAAGCGGCCGAAATGAGTTTCCTCCGTAGGGTGGCCGGGCTCAGCCTTAGAGATAGGGTGAGGAGCTCGGACATTCGGGAGGGACTCGGAGTAGAACCGCTGCTCCTCTGGATCGAAAGGAGCCAGTTGAGGTGGTTTGGGCATCTGGTCAGGATGCCTCCTGGACGCCTCCCCGGGGAGGTGTTTCGGGCATGTCCTGCCGGCAGAAGGCCCCCGGGTCGACCCAGGACACGTTGGAGAGGTTACATCTCCAATCTGGTCCGGGAACGCCTTGGGGTCCTGCCGGAGGAGCTGGTGGACAAGGCCGGGGAGAGGACGGCCTGGAGCTCCCTAATTGGGATGCTGCCCCCGCGACCCGGACCTGGATAAGCGGAGGAAGACGAAGACGAAGACGACGTACTTGTTATTGCGTGAGTGCAGGTATGAGGACCTCGCCGTCAAAACATGTTAAACACATGGCAGGCTCTAGTAGACACATGTAATATAACATCCATTCAGTGTGTACAGATAAATGAAGCATTTCATTACACTATAATTATTATAAGTAGTAATAAACAAATGTTTATTTAATGATTATCTATATTATAAGTCATGGAAGAAGTTCATGTTGGTTTAGGAAATCATTCTTGAATTTAGCATTTGATTCGAGCTGGAGTTGTTCCTTCTGTGGAGGCAGACAGATGGGACCTTGGGAAAGAAAGTTATTGTTTATCTTTCAGACTTGCAGAGCCTGTGGGTCCTAGCTGGTTTGAAGGCAGGCTCATTGAAAGGGAACACCTGCAGTGTTGTGTCTCCTTTTTGACCAGATATTGAATTGATGTTGAAAAGTCACGCTGTACCTATACTGACCATTGCTGGACGTTACATCAGATTACTACCTCATTATCAGCTCGATTAGAGCCAGTTCGCCTTCAGCCAGACTTACTTGATCACATGCAAATAAAAAAAAAGGATGTGAGTCATTTTAGGGCAATACTTTGGTTTCCTGATGCGCGTGTAAATGCACCGACTGAAAGAAAGTCTGTTGGGTTTACATAATTCAATCATGTACATCAGTTGCATGAAATTAGATTATGTTTTGTTTTTCTAACTTCATTATGAAATACCATCTTGATACATACATATTATTAGAACATTTGATGTAAGAACATGAAGTGGTCATGTTCTAATAATGTGTATCTAACACAGTATTCCCAAAGTCGATACCATTTCCGCAACCTCTCTGGATGCTGCTCATGCTCCCTGTGATTTCCTTCGGTTTTATTCTAGGTGCAGACACTGCTCAGTGCTTTTTGAAGCCCTCTGTTCCACTACTCTTGTCAGTCATGTTTTTGTTTTCCAGCTTAAGAAATATACACAATGGTTGTTGTTTGTGAAATGAATTCAAACTGTAATCAGTTCATTATTTTCATGATCTTACAACATGAACTGGCCATGTAAGATGCATTCATCATGTAGGCATTTTATAATAAAGTTGTAAAACCAAAACATAATCTCATTCCATGCAGCCAATAAACATGATTCAATTATGTAAATCCAACAGACTTTTTGTTCAGTTATACCTGCTCACCTGTCGAGGATTAGACAAAACCATCCAAGTTCATTAAAGTTTCAATAGTTCTATGGCTGATTAAAAAAACATCATGATGAAGTTATTCTAAATTTATCTCGTGTAAAACAATCTCGGCAGTTTTATTGTAGACTGTTTGAGTACATTCTAGAATGAAGTGTTTCAAGGATCTGTCATTTTAAAGAACAAGTCACCCCCTACCTTACTGGCCCCACATGTCAAATTCAAAAAATGCACCACAAGGAGGCATTGGCTGGTGAACCAAGGCAACGGGTCTACAGTAGTGAGGGACACAGGCTTTTCTTAAAACTCTGGAACTTGTGGAAACCACATACTGGTCACAAGCACTCAGGAGGAATCCCTCAGAAGTGAACCTTTGAGACCTCAATGGAGTTTTTAGGATGGTTTCCCTGTACCACTCATCTAATGGAAGAACCTGTCTGATGGGAGAAGACATGATCATGTTGTGGAGAAAGATTATTGATTATCTCCAGAGAAGTTCTGGAAAACCATCGTCTACTTATCAAGGTGCTGATTTTCAAACATAGGTTACAATGGAGGCCAGGAAGGAGGAGGAGAAAAAGAAGGATTTTTTTTTATATGTTTATGTTTATGTTTATGTATATAGCACCTCTCAAAATAAAAATCGTGACAAGAACGATAAATATAAACAAAGAGATTCAACAACTGATAACAAAAAACAAGAAACATATTTGAGATAAAAAATGTAAATAAGAATAAAAAAAGACAAAGGTGATCATGGGATCTCATACTGGCAGAATTAAGATAAATAGCAGCATGATAAAAGCAGTGAAGAAGAACCAGATGAACAGAAGGTCACACCAAATGCCAGTTTGAACAGGTGACTCTTCAGCTGCTTTTAAAAAGAGACCACTGATCTCAGGCTCGGGAAGACAGGTCCAGAGTCTGGGGACCACAGCAGCAAATGACGCGTCATCTTTGGGGCCCCCTAGTGGCTTGTAAGTCCTATGCAACTGCATAGGTTGAACATACAAAGAAATGGCCATGAGGAGGACCCAAACTTGGAGACGGCCACAGAGAAGGAAGGTTCAGATCAATAAGAGGAGAACCACTTCAGACCAGTTCCTGATAGGCCTACCCAGTCTTTCAGCCAATCCAGTAGCAGATGATGGTTAACCATATCAAAGGTTGCAGTCAGCTTCAGCAGTACCAAAACACAACAGACCCTTGCATCACTGGGACCGATGGACTGAAAAGCACTTTTAAACAAAGATGAGGGTAAGATGTTGAGGGGGCATGCAGAGGTCTTCATAGAGTTAACTACTTTGGTTAGCTCGGGCACAGAAACAGGAGCAAAACTATCTAGGATGATGGGCCTGGTTGGAGTCAAATTAGGCAGAGACAAGGTTGAAGGATAGAAGCTAGATCTAACCATAAAGAATTTGTCCACAAAGAAAGACAGGACGTTTTTACAATCTATCAGAGTGAATGGAGGCTATAGGTGAAGCAGGAGAGACAATACTGCTGACGGTGCTAAACAACAAGGGGACACAACAACAATACAACAAGAGAAAGCTATCACCACATCAACCTGATGAGGAAATGTAAAATCAACATTGTTTTACTGAACAATCACACGATAATAAATTACAGTGCATTTAGTGCCAACCACAGCCTTAAGACGTGTGTTGAAAATGCCCAAGTCCATACTTATGAGAGCACCATGTGAGCACCTGTGTGTGTACACGTGCTTGTATATGTAAGGTTTCTCTATAGGAGCGTCCAATAGAGAGTGTGAGGGGCCACAGATCTGCCCCCAAAGATGTGAAGGAGATGGAGGGAGCTCTAAGTCCAAGAGATCCAGGAGCTGCCCCAGAGCACAGGGACCCCAGGGAGACTGTAACCAGAAAAGCCCCAGCCCCCTCTTGAGAGTCACAGAGGATTGCCCCGGGGGGTCACAACCAGCAGCCGGCTGAGTCCCGGGAGATATCAGTGGCCCAAGCCCGGAACCCAGCGACCCGGAACCCAGGGGCGACCAGCCCCGCCGGGGACCCAACAGAGCCCAGGGACTCAGATCCCTCCAGGCCGCCACTGGGTTTGATCAGGCAGACTCCAAAAATCTTGAAACCCCTGACCCGAGAGCCGCGAACACTCAGGCAGACCAAGGCACCACACTCCACACCAAATGTGGCAGGGGGAGGGGATTCAAAGATGTGTGCAAACAAACATGGCTGCCGCTCGAAACGGTCCAATCACCGGTATCAGCCAGGTAAACTACAAATCAAGATGGGTGCCGGTCAGTAGTTGTCCAATCATAGTGCTCTATAGATTTCATGGGCCAATTGCACCACTAAGTAGGCGGGATGTTATTGGAAAAAAACAAACGTGACTAGTCGGCGGTCGGCCGCTCATTTGAAACGGCTTTGGCATCAAGTTTGGACTATTATGACTTTTGCTTTTGTTTGAGTCAAGATCAGATAGAAGTACTAACGTTTATTCAGGAAAAGGATGTGTTTTGCATCTTCTATGATGGAGTTTGGTGGACTGCCTCGTTGACCGACATCTGTGGCGGTGAGTATGTCATGGCTTGCCAGGCTAGAAGAAACTGAATCGATATCATCACGCAGGTATCTAGCAAATACTCAATACCAACGTTAGATCGATTCTATCGATATTTTAGATCGATCCGCCCAGCCCTAGTCATCAGATGGTTGGGAGGGAAGAGGAGGCCTGGAGGTATCAGCTGGTTGTTCCTCAGCAAGTGGAGATAAGCAGTTTGAAAGACTGAGGTCAGGTTGGGGGTGGTATCAACAACAGAGGCTCTACAACGGCTACGTACCACAACCTCTGACCAAGGCCTAGTCCACACGTAGCCGGGTTTTTTTAAAAACGAATATCCGCCCCTCCAAAAACTTGCATCCACACCACCTCGTTTTAAAAAAAAACTCTGTCCACACGTACCCGGATAAATACGTTGTTAAGGACATGCCAGACCTGTAGGCGGCAGTACTTCCCCCGTTCTTAACCTCGTCCTTCGTCTGTGGTCTTCCGCAAGGAGCAGTAATTCCGCTTGCAAAACCAAACAAGCAGAAAGCGCTTGGACAATTGATAAAGCGAGCGCAGCTCTGAGGGCATCCATGATGCCGGCTAGTGTAAACACAGGTCGCACACGTGATGTCAGCATTTTTTTGTCGCAGAAAGTGACGTTGCGGACCTTAAAACTCCGGTTTTGTCTGTCCACACGCAGACACCCAAAACGGAGAAAACACAGATCTTCACTTTGGCCGGAGTTTTTAAAAAGATCCGTTTTTGTGTGGATGACAGGCCAAAACGTAGAAAAATATCCACGTTTTGGCAGATCCCCGGCTACGAGTGGACGGGCCTAAGAAGAAAATGGGTCAGGAGTAGAGCTGGAAGTCACAGAATCCAGAGATTTGGTACTTCTAAAAACACATCTGATGGCTTTGGCATTTCAGCAATAACGAAGTGGCCACAGGCTTTCCGATTTTAATCTTTTACTTTTATTCTTTAAACCAAATGATGTTTTATTTACTTCAAGCTTATAGCATGCATTTCGTCTTGGCTGTCTGTGATTTTAGTTTATCTCATAGTGTCTAGACAGCTTTTATGTTGCTGATGCTACTGGGGTAACGGCTGTTGCCATTGATGTGTGTTATAGAAAAAAACCTTGACTTGACTAGAAGCTGTTATTCTATTGTTTTCTATCCACTTTATTTTGTTTACCTCATATTCAAATCAGTGAACACATCTTAATTGTTGTTCAGCTGTATCATATCATCATTCATTTTGATTGGAGTTTACATACATCCTCAAGCAGATGTGAGTGTTGCATTGCAGACTCTCGCCGATCAAGTTACCTCCACAGAGAACAAGTACCCAGACTCAGTGCTCATTATTTTGGGTGATTTCAATCAGGCTAAACTTAATTCCGAACTACCGAAATACAGACAGCACATCAGATGTCCGACTAGAGGCAAAAACATACTGGATCATTGCTACACAGTTCTTAAAGGGGCATACCACTCTGTCCCTCGTGCAGCTCTCGGCCTCTCTGACCATAATTTGATTCATCTTATCCCCACTTATAAACAAAAACTAAAATCTGTAAAGCCAGCCATCAGGACAGTGAGGAAATGGACAAATGAAGCAAAAGAGGAGTTACAGGACTGTTTTGATTGTACGGACTGGAGAGTATTTGCAGATGCCACAGGTGATCTGAACGAGCTAACAGACACTGTGACATCCTACATCACCTTCTGTGAGGAAGTGTGTGTGCCAACAAAGACTTTTCGCACCTTTAATAACAACAAGCCATGGTTTACAGCAACTCTGAGCCAGTTGAGACGGGCAAAGGAGCAGGCTTATAGGGCAGGAGACAGGCCCCTGTACAAATCACTCAGGAACACGTTGAACAAGGAGATCAGAGCTGCTAAAATTAAGTATGCAGCAAAGCTGAAAAACCAGTTTACAGCCAACAACCCCACATTATTATGGAGAAACATTCAGCAAATTACCAACTACAAGAGACCATCCTCCATTTCTGATGCTAATCATGGCCTTGCTGAGGAGCTAAATGGCTTTTATTGTCGCTTTGAGGAAAGGAATGTCACACCCCTCCTCCACTCCAGCATAGCGGCAGCCGCCACCCCTCACCTGGACACTCTTACTCCTCTTTCCTCTAAATCACAAGCTGCGTTCCTTGTGAAGGAAGAGGATGTCTGCAACATCTTTAGGAGACAGAAAGTACGGAAGGCACCAGGCCCAGATGGAGTAACTCCTTCCTGCCTAAGGACCTGTGCTGTCCAACTAGCACCTGTCTTCACAACGATATTCAGCAGATCGCTGGAGCTGTGTGAGGTTCCATCATGCTTCAAAAGCTCCACTATCATCCCAGTACCGAAGAAATCCTCCCCTACAGAATTGAATGACTACAGACCCGTGGCTTTGACATCAGTAGTCATGAAGTCCTTTGAGCGCTTGGTGCTGTCCCATCTTAAAAGCACCACAGGCCACCAGCTGGATCCCCTGCAGTTTGCATATAGGGCAAACAGGTCAGTGGATGATGCGATTAACATGGGGCTGCACTTCATCCTGGAACATCTTGATCAACCAAGGACCTACGCAAGGATATTGTTTGTGGATTTTAGCTCTGCTTTTAACACCGTTATACCAGAAATCCTCACCTCAAAGCTTTCTCAGCTCACTGTTTCCCCTGCTATGTGTCAGTGGATTTCCAGCTTCCTGACAAATAGGAGCCAGCATGTGCGGTTGAACAATGTTACGTCTGGCACAAGGCTGATCAGCACTGGTACACCACAGGGGTGTGTCCTTTCTCCACTGCTCTTTTCATTGTACACCAATGACTGCACCTCTAAGGACACAGCTGTTAAAATCCTGAAATTTGCAGATGACACCACTGTCATTGGGCCCATCCAGGATGGTGATGAGTCTGCTTATCAGCGAGAAGTTGAGAGGCTGGTGGTCTGGTGTATTCAGCACAATCTTGAGCTTAACACCCTTAAGACTGTGGAGATGGTCGTGGATTTTAGGAAGCTTCCCACGGTGCTGCCCCCCCTCACAATATCCAACAGCCCAGTGTCAATGGTGGACTCATTCAAGTTCTTGGGAACTATCATTTCCAGGGATCTGAAGTGGGAAACAAACATCAACTCCATCCTCAAAAAGGCTCAGCAGAGGATGTATTTCTTACGGCAACTAAGGAAGTACGGCCTACCACAAGAGCTGCTGATCATCTTCTACACTGCTGCAGTCGAATCCATACTTTGCTCATCCATCACTGTCTGGTTTGGGTCAGCCACAAAAATGGACAAATGCAGACTACAGCCTATTATTAAAACAGCAGGAAAAATCATTGGTGCCCAACTGCCCTCTGTCCAGGAACTGTACATCAGCAGGATCAGGAAAAAGGCAGTGAATATTGTCCAAGATGCCACACATCCTGCATCTACTCTCTTCCATCTCCTCCCATCTGGCAGACGCGATAGATCACTGTACACAAAAACTACCAGACACAAGAACAGTTTCTTTCCTTCAGCCATTTCTCTCCTGAATCTGTAGATTCTTTTACCATCCTTTTACTATAGTTTTTAATACTTAATCAGTATGCTTATGGATATGTGTGTGTGTGTGCGCGTGCATGCGTGTGTGTGTGGGTATGTATATAGGTGTGTGCGTAAATGAACATGTGTGTGGGTATACATGTTCTTATGTGTTTTTAGGTATTTTTATTCTCATTTATTATGGTTGTTGTATGTTTTAGAGAGCGAACATCTACCGAAGACAAATTCCTTGTAAATGTAATTTTACTTGGCCAATAAATCTGAAATCTGAATCTGTAAATCGGCTCAGCTAAGCTTCATACACTGTTTGTTAATAGAATAAACTTCGGTCTGTGCATGAGACCAGATTCTTATATCGTAGAGGAGTTCAGGACAGCCTCCGCCGTTCAGGCCAGAGAGTTAAACTAGGATCAGAAATACATGAATAACTGATTTGTTTCAATCTCAGTCACAAAGGCATGCCCCACTGGGTCCCGTCGGCCTGGCTATGAGCAGCTCTTAAGTGCACTTAGTGGTGGAAATGCCTCCTGAAATGTCCCTAGGTGTGACTAGTTGTTTTTGTGTCCCTGTGATGGACCGGAGACCCGTCCAGGGTGTCCCTGCCTCTCCCCCGGAACCTGCTGGAGTTAGACACCTGCTCCCTGAGACTCCAGTGAAGATAAAGGGGTTAAGAACACACACACACACACACACACACACACACACACACACACACACGAGCGCGTTAAGCAACAATGTGATGGCTTGACACGTCTCCTCCCCGTGACCTCTGTTGCGTGTCATCCCTTCCTCTGTGCTCTCTCTGCTGTCACTCTCTGCCGTCGCCGTCCAGCAGAGCAGAAATGCCACCAAAAATCATCTAAAAAAGCAAAACAACAACTGAGAATTACCCGTGACAAGTCAGCGAAGTGCTTTAGAACGCCTCACATCACACTCTGTCTTCAGCTATTTCTCTTCGTGCTCCGAATGCGTTCGATGCGTTTGTGACAACTGGAAGCGGCTGTCGACTGCAGCGTTGCCTCATGTATCGTTCAAATTAGCAACGCTGGTATCTGACTCCCTGGCAGAAGCACTCGTGTGCAGTCCGGGCGTATTAATTGAGCTGAGTGCATGCGTGTCAGAAAGATGACTTTGAGCGAAGTGCACAGAGGGTCATTTAAGGGGGGCTGACGGTAGAGCGTGTTGCGCTGTAGCCACACAACAGGAAGGGCTGCATTGACTGGAACTGCTGCACCAATTTAATAATCAATCTTCTGATGATGACCACATACGCTCTGTTCAGCAGCACGTCACATAACTGACTATGAAGGCCTTTTCAGTCTAAAGGCAGAATTAGTTCATTCATTTCTAAGATCAAAGCATCAAACAGATGTGTAATTAGACAGATGTTGCTGGTTTCTGCGACAGAAAGTACCAACTGTGCTGTTTAGCTCTGGTTGACGGAGGCATTTTAATCCATCTGGTTCATTTAAGCAGCACACTCACTGACATGAGACCAGATCTGGGCTCCAGCTGATAGCCTGATGCGTTACGTTGTTGTTTATCATAGAAAAAGACTGATAAAAACGTTTAAATGGAACTTAAAGACTAGAGCAATAATCCAACAATTTTCTTAATCTCCTTATTCATCAGTGGGGTCTCAGGAAGCTGTGGGTACTCTGGACAGGTCTCCATCACACAACAATAAAGTCAGAAGTGGTATTCTAAATGTAGCACCGCCGCTCGGTTTAGGCCCACAGGGTTCCAAAGGAACGGTTTTGATCAGAGGTCGAAGTGGCTGGTAGCTTTCTGAAGTAACCAGCCAGCCAGAATTTCCACTAGCCAGATTTTCTGAGGTGAAAACAAGAGATTATAACTGCCACTGAAACAAGATTTGATCTTTTTATTGACTGGCTGCCAGTCAACTTCAGGGTTCATTTCAAGATCCTGGTTCTGGTCTATAGGGCCTTACATGGACAAGCACCATCTTACATTGGTGATCTTCTTAGTCCCTACACCCCCAGCAGGTCCCTGAGGTCCAGTGATCAAAGCCTACTGGTTGTGCAGCACCAGGCTAAAGGTCAAAGGTGACAGACCATCTGCTGCTGTGGCCCCCAGACTCTGGACCTCTCTCCCCCTGAGCCTGAGATCAGTGGACTCAGTGGTCTCCTTTAAAAAGCAGCTGAAGACTCACTTGTTCAAGCTGGCTTTTGTATGACCTTCTTCACCTCTCTCTCTTTATTCTGCTCTCCCCACCTATTCCACCTTCCTCAGGATCCACTGATTTCCCTCTTTCCTGTTCACTCTCTCTCTTTCTTTACATTTTTAATCACAATTTTTGCTCATTTTAAATATATTTTTAAACATTTTCTAAATGGTCTAATGAGCTTTGAAAGAAAAGCGTCCGGACTTCTTTGAGTTGCTTGAAGACGTTTCACCGCTCATCCGAGAGGCTTCTTCAGGTCTGAGGTCAAACGGTGGAGAGTCCCAGATTCAAACCCAGTGGGAGTTTCCCCCCAAAGAGGGAACAAAAGACCCCCTGATGATCTTCTACATAAACACAGGAGCCAAGGTGTGCCAAGCAACTCAAAGAAGTCCAGACGCTTTTCTTTCAAAGCTCATTAGACTACAATGACCTGGATGACTGAGAACCTTCACAGACGTTTTCTAAATGCTTTTTTATATTTTTACATTTTTTGTTTTTGTGAAGCGCCTCGTGGTTTTTATCTTGAGAGGCGCTATATAAGTGATATTTTCTTCTTCTTGTTAATAACACTGCTATCATCATCTCTTCCCTCAGAATCAGAAATCCTCAGAGCTCTCTGAACTCATTTCTCTTTCTGAAGCCGAGTGACCCGCAGGTCCTTTTGTTGCATATTTGCACACTAACCAAGCTTTTCTTCTCCACCCTAAATGAATCATCTCACTAATGCTAAAGTTAGCGCCTACAGTGTACATTTTTCACCCGTGTGTGACGACTACTGGGACGTTAACTTTAACCGCCCACCTTTCATCACTTCCTAGCTTGACTCGTGGAGACACCAGGTTACGAGTAACACAGAATCCTAGCTTGAAGCTCGAGTCTGAAATGCTGTCCGTTGTGCTGCTTTGATTGTGTTTTCATTCCCATCGATATGTTTTCATTTATCGTATTTGCTCTGTTTCAGTGAATTTACGATGAATAGTTCAGCAGAAACCACCTCCAGCTCCATTCAGAGGCCTTTCTAACAGTAACCTTGTTTAGAGCCCCACCTGCTCCACCGTCTCCATCCTAGACATCAGAATTTGGTGTCATGACTCAGGCTGGGAACAAATTATGAGTTGAAGTCCGATGAAAATAAGCTGTTGGCTTTCTGACAAAGCTTAATGAAAATAGATGTTTTGTTATCACGGATGGGGCCTGACACCTCACGGCCTCTAGTCTCCCGTCATGAGAGCGCAGGCTCAGCTCAGTCCTGTCACACGTCTGCCTGATGGAAATGAAGACGTCCTGTCTAAGGGGGGGCATAATGGCTGTGGACAGATGGAAGACAGCCGGTCTTCTGCTGGGTAACGCGGGCCCAGATGCAGGGAGGAGAAAACCTGCAGAAACAGGTTTGTCATTGAGAAGCATCCAAACTCTAACAAACATGGAGGATACAAAATAGACCAGGCAGGAAAATAATGGGATGCATAATATAAAACACTGGATGTGTCAGAGTCCAATAGTGGGTTTCCCTGATTGTTTCCTCTCTCAGGGCATGGGGTTAATACACACTCACCAGGCTGTGAGGCCCTAGCAGGCAGGTCATGTCCCTGGGTTTAAAAATAGCAGCTAGCCATCCAATAGGCCTGATTAATGAAACATGTCAATACCCAGACAGCAACAATGCACTGGCTGAGGCATGGCTGAGGCATGTCCTGCACCCGAAGCACCTTCCCAGTTGGTAAAGCTGATGAAACATGGAATTATTCTCCTACTATTTTATTGAAAGTTGGAACTGTTAACATGTCAGAGCACAATCTCTGGATTTCAACAAACCATGCACATAGATGGGCAAAAATATAACACATTTATATGAATGTATTATTGTTGAGATGTAAGTAATGGTTGCCACCACATCTCAGAACGTGGTAATGCCTTTATTTACAGTGATAGTTTGCTTCTCTCTGTGTTGAAACCCACAATTCTTTTTGACAGGAAACTTCAGCTGCTGGCTGAAACAGCTCAAAGTGACAAACTGTCGGCAGAACGAACTGGTACCGAACACCGGAGAACCCAAAGAGCCCAAACATGTCTAAAATATGTTTTTCACTCAAAACCAATTTTTCCCCCGTGTCCTGTCTGGCTGTGAAGCAAACAGAATTGATGTCTGAATGCTGGTGACAAGCCTTACAGATTTACTCTCAGGTGGAGCATCAGAGCGTCTGCTTTAAATGTCACGCCTGATACTTAAAACTTTATTGTTATTGTTTTTGAATGCTTTGTAATTCCGACCAGACACGGAGACAGAGGTGAAAGAGAAAGGAAGATCAATGATGAACAAGAGTCTGCTTCTAGACCTGCAGAAAAGGGACACAACAATACAACAGGAGCAAGCTATCACTGCATCAGCCTGATGAAGAAATGTAAAATCAACATTGTTTAACTGAACAATCACTCGATAATAAGTCATTGTGCATTAAGAGCCCACCACAGCCTTAAGACATGTGTTGAACGTGCCCAAGTCCATACTTATGAGAGTTGTGCTATGTCGTCTGCTGTGAGGTTTGTTCTTTTGTGTAAAGTCGTGTCCTGTCTGATTCTGTTAACTACTATGTCTATGGTTTTTTGGGTTGGTGTGTTTGTGAACAGGGATGTGACGTCATGTGAGATGAGTATGTCGTTGTCTTCTATTGTAATCTCCTTTAGTACTTTTGCCAGTTCTATGCTGTTTTTGCAGTGTTGGTCTGTGTTTCCTAATAACGGGCTGATGATTCTGCTGATTTCTTTTGCCATGTTGCATGTTGGTGCACCTATGCTGTCAACTATTGGTCTAAGTGGTGTTTTGTTTGTGTATTTTTGGTGTTCCGTAGATTTCTTGGTGTTATGTTTGCTGTAGGAATCCAGTTTTTGTACATTTTTTCTGTTATTTTGCCTTTTTCTTGTAGTGGCTTCAGTAATTTTTTTTTATATTTTTCTTAATGTTTTCTGTTGGGTCTTTTTAAAGTATTTTGTATGTATTTTTGTCCTCTAGCATCTGTTTCATCTGTTGTTTGTTTTTCTCTGTCCATAACTACTGTAGTTCTTCCTTTGTCTGCCGGTAGAATAATTATCTGTTATCTTTCTGCTTCTTCTCTTGCTGCTCTTGTGTGTCTGACGCCTCTCACACTCTCTTTGATGTTCTATTATTGTGTGTGTGTTGATTTGGTGTTCGGTTTACCTTATGTATGTTTTATGGTAGAGTTTGCATGCATTTCGTATATGTGTCCACCTTTTTTCTCTGCTGAGATCTTGTCATTTAGGTGTACAAATCTTTTTCTGACTTGCTTGATAAGCTGGCCGTGAGAGTGGGAGTGGGTTGTTGTGGGGGGTTGCTGTGCTCCTCACCGTCTCTTGTCTGCATCAGTGGAGGGAAGGCCCACGGTTGCCGTGCGTCGTCCGTGTCAGCAGAGAAGGTCGGGCCGAGGAGGGGCGGTCGGGACTTTGCTGCACTGGGGCAAGCCCTGCCCTTTATGTGCACATTCTTCTCAGAAATCTGGCAGAAATCACCCGAAGACATGACAATTGCCGTGTGAGTGAACAAATGAAGCTTCAGCGAGTTGTAGTTGTTTTCCAGGCGCACATGGTAAACGTTATTTCAGTTACTGTGATTGGCTAAAGACAAAACATGGTAGCCAGTGCCCGCCGGGCACTAACTTGTGCTTCCTCCAATCAACTCAACGTATTCTACCAGATAACCCTCGCTCTTTTAGACGGTTTCTGCTGCAGAGATTCCAGATCCAAATGTGTAGACTCGACATGGAGCGGGGTACGCTCGGAGATCTGGCTGCTGCCAGGTTATCTTAGACTTGCATTTAGCATTTTCTTACATTATACAATGAACCAATACCAACAGTTCCTAGATAGGCGGTTTCTATTGAATCCTGCCTTGGGTCTGGACCCAGCCCCATTTACATTTTGGGATTCATTGCAGAAGTTAGGCCAAAATGAACCAGAAGTTAGGGTGGATCCAGCGAAAATGATAAGAAATGTGACACAAATGTTATTCATGTGTAAAATAACTGGGAAATTCCAGTTGTGGTTTGGCTTCATGTCTAATTCGATGTTTGCACATTACGATGATTGCGTGTTAAAATGCTGGATTGGCTTTAAGCTGCTGCCAGTGAACTTGGAGTGAATGACTGATTCACGATCAGTTCAGTTCATGTTGCCAGATCTGCTCCCATGATGCCGAGAACGCTGTGCTGCTCCCACCATCTCTTCTGTGGGAAGAAAAAGGAAACGTTCTGGCTTATTTGGATGTTTTACAGCCACACAGGCAGGTTTCAGCCAGGGAAAGTAAATCAGCTTTGGACGATAACTTGTTTTGCTGAAAGCAGTGGGCACTAAACTCTGACCATTTGGAGCCGTCTGCTTTACCGTACATCCAAATGTTCGGTAGATTTTCACCATTTTGGTTTCTAACGTTCAGCTTTTCCTCCTAACAAGATGTGATTGAACTCATTCTAAAGGAGAAAGTGGAGCGCTCTGAAATAAAGATCCCATTTGAACCGATTCGGTCTGAAATTTTCAGTCACCGATAAGTTAAACAACAAATAGATGCTTTGTTGAAACTTTCCTACAAATCTAAATACTCTTTTCTTTTATTTGTGTTTCCTGTGAGAGCTGGAGAGGTGAGATGAAAGAAAACCAGAAGCCCCGCCCCTTGGTGAGCTGCAGAATGGAGTGGCGGCATCATTCCATGCATTATTCAGGAGTGTAAATTAACCCTGAGTAGACATAGTCCATCAATCAAGGGGGACTGCCATAGCAGTGTGCTGGCTGGGGGCATGCAAGATAGATGGGGTTAGTGTGGAGTGGGGTGGGCTGAGTGATGCTGGTGGTCTGTCAGATGGAGCGTAATGGAGAGGGAGTCTGAAACGGCTACTAGAATTAGCCACCCACCGCTCCAACAGGTGGCTGTGACAGTTAGAGCTGGCATGCGGACAGGCTGAGGCAGACGGGCTGCAGTGCCGTCTGAGCCAGAGCCCAACCACAGGCCCCAGGAAACCAGACTCCCTTAATCTACGCCTTCTTTCATTCCTCCAGCCTGCTCACTGTGATGGCAAACAGGAAAAAAACGGCCGAGTGATCAGGCTCACATTTAGGAGATTTGGTGGGTTTTACTTCATGTCTTTGGGATTATCTCTGAAAACCCTCCGGATCCAGAAGGCTGAAACGGTCCGAACATCAAAAAGTTGAAGTTTGGTTCTTCTCATCCCATCTCCTCAGGAACCAGGACCAACTGGTGCAGGAGACTCTGATCCGTCTCTCGTCTCCGCTTCGGCTCAGGCTGTTTACGTTATGAACGGGAATGTCTCCTGGTTTTTCAACACATTTCCGTGCCAGTATTGTTGCCGTGAAGCGGGTCCCTGTCTCCTGTAGTTTGAGGATGTTTGCAGGCATCTGCAGCTCCAGGACTGCTCCTGCTGACCCAACCAACCAGCCTATTGTCAATTGTTTCTCATTTCTGTCCCTTTTTCCTGCTTGCTGTCATTTTCTCTTTTGTTATCCTCCACTCCGTTGTGGCAGATGGTCGACTTCCCTGAGGCGCGATCCTGTTGGACAGGAGCGAGGTTTTTATTTTCATTCCTCCTGTTTCTGTGGAACTTTGTGTTTAGCTCCTCTGGCTAGTGTGTTGCGTCAAAACAGATTTTGAGTTCAGACAAAGTTTTAGTCTGAATGAAACTAAATGAACAAATAAACAACAGAAATGTGTTAGAGGTGAAACTTCCTCCTTCTGAAGCTCGCAAAGGGAAGTTTTTTACCAAGTGGACTCTGAGTGAATGCATTTAATGAGGGACTAAAGGTGTTTAAAACTAGGTTACATAAATAAGGAGCCTGAGTCTCCTGCCCTTCCGGTCGGCTCTTGGGTTCCTGGAAGAATGAAAGAATGAATCCAAGTCAAAAGAGCTATTTGAAAAGAAAACGAGGTGTGTTTTGACCACGCCAGTCACATACTTTGAGATTTACAGCTCGTAAAATGTTTTAATTTGCATGACTACAAATCAGACGTCACCATCACCCCGAGCGAAGCTGCTCCTTAACAAATGTCCAGATGTACGGTGGTAGTTCCTCCTGAGGGAAGACATCTTCGTTCGCTGAACTTAAAACCATGTTTCCTCACCTTTTCTCCATGTCTGGTTTAATGACGTCTGATTTTTGTGATGCGCATTTGTAGTCCTGGACGGATTTTCACACAAAACGAAAAATAACTTTTACTCCATTTCAAAATAAATGCTTTCTTGGTATCAAAGTGCGTATTTAAAATTCTCGGACATCATATGCACAGTCAGTGACTCGATGCAATCTGCTGGGTTGCTTATATAGTAAACTTTTTACTAATCGGCTTAATGAACAGGGGTCTCATTTATAAAGATGCTTATGTTTATGTTTATTTATTTAGCAGACACTTTTATCCAAAGTGACTTACAATTTTTTTTATCCTATAGGGCATGTTGTGATCTGTGGGGGAAACCGGAGTACCCGGAGGAAACCCACGCATGCATGGGGAGAACACGCAACTCCACGCAGAAAGGCCGCAGCCGAGTTTCGAACCTGCAACCTTCGTGCTGAGAGGCAACAGTGCTAACCACTGCGCCACCATGCAGCCCATGCTTACGCACAAAATGGGGTCGGAAAACCGCGTAAGCAACTTTCCACGCAAACGTTGGGATTTATTAAAAAAAAAAACGGCGGAAAAATGTGCGCAACTTTAAGTTGACTACGGACCAGGCTTACGCACATTTTGGACATGGAGAGCACCTGCAGTGCTGCTGCTGAGGAGGATACAGTTATGAACTCCAGCAGCATCATCACTTGTACCACCTTGTGCACACACAGAACATACCTCAGTTTCTGCTTTGGTGACATTGCGTTACTTGATCTGCGGTCGCCATCGTCATTGGCGGAGCGCTGCAACGAGCCGACTTATGTATATGCATGAGAGCCACAAGGCACTTTGCATTGACCATTTATGGCAGAAAGTGGGCGTGGTGAGGGCGGGATGTGATTCAGAAGCACCTGAGAACATTTCTAGATAGGTTCTGATTTATGAAGCGGAGACTGCGTGCAGCTGTACGTACTCCATGTTTGATAGATCACAAACCTGCTTGGCGTAAGTACTTTTTTATGCTGAGCTTAAGTACGGTTTTAGTAAGGATTCTACACCGTGTTTGATAAATGAGACTCCTGACCTGTATTGGGATGTTTACTATGTGAAGTGCCTTAAGACGACTCTTGTCGAGATTTGGCGCTTTATAAAAAAAACTTGAATTGAATTGAACATAACAAGCGGAATTGGAAAATAGCCTTTTGAGCCCCATTGACTTGCATTCATCATTTCGTCTTTCTGCCAGGGACCCATGGTCCACAAGTAGATGGGTGTGACTCAGGCTCCCGTGTAACAATAAGCTGTTAGCAACACGTTTTTTTTCTTACTGCACTCAGGTTACACCCATTAGCTCACCAGTCCTCAACGATGAAAACTTCTCTTAATTGTCGAGATGAGTCGTAAGCTTGGAACTTTGGCTGAGATTCAGGCTCTGGCACAAAAGGTGGATTCCATCAAGGAGCGAGTGGACGGATCAACACGAACTGGGATGGATTAATTACGCCATTATTGGGTCTAGAGGGGTTGAAGACCAACAGAACACTAAAGCAGAGAGGAAATTATCTCTGTCTGGACCCAAAACAATTCTTCTCTGAATCTGGTGTCCTTGGAGCCTGTGAGGCTGAAGTGAAAACTCCCCCCTCAGAAGAAATGTGGAATGCTGCCGTCGCTATGGAAACCCTTTCTCCCTATCCCAGCCTGGGCGGGACTGTGACCAGTGAAGGCCGTGGAACCGTATCTAGGGGTCACTGTGCTCTCTAACCCATTATCCCCCCCCCCCCCCCCCCCCCCCCCCCCGTCCAAAGGGAGGTGATGAGCGCTGCTTCATGTGGCTGCACGCACTGAAGTGAGGAGAGTCTCAACCCACTACCCCACCTAGTGGACACTTATGTTGTGTAATGTCTGAAGTGTGTGTGTGTGTGTGTATATCTGTCTGAGGTGTTTTTGCATAGCAAAGCTACCCTCTCTGTGGAGGGTAACTCTGAAGTGCCTTTTTTTTCCCTCCCCCTGAATCTATCCTCATGTAAACCCTCTTGATCTATTACGGTAGCGCGACTCGGGTTGCGAATGACCACAGTCACCAATCCTTGTCATGTGTCTATGTATGTATGTCTGATCTCAGAACTGTGTGTACTGAAACTCTAATTTCCCTCTGGGATTAATAAAGTATTTTTGAATTGAATTTAATTGAATTGAATTCAACTGAATTGAATTGAATTGACTTGAACACAGGCTGTTCAGGAAGCTAAGACAGGAACCACACACAAACACACATTTTAAAATAACAAACCCTGTAAGAATACGTGTCTGAAAGCCTGCCAGTGACATTCATCGTAGAATAAGTGTTTGAGACACCAATGCTGTCATATTGATTATTTACTTAAATAACGCCTCACCTGTGAAAGTTTCACTTAAACACTCGTCGCTCGCGAGCTATTGGTAGCTTGGAATGCACTTGAAACTCACTCGCCTGGAAGCGGCCAACCAACCATCCTGACTTGTAATTAACGAGAGGCGGATTTTTAATTTGTTGGCAAGCCTTCCCCGTGTTCTGTAATATCTAATCTAAAATTAATTTTGTGGAAGTAAAATGACAATCTGACGTCGGTTATACAGACCTGATTTCAGAAAAACATCCTCAGTAAAATAATCTGATCGACAGTAAAGTCTTATCTGCAGTAACAGCTCGTTAACACAAATGTAAGGCCATTCGCTTGTGAACGCATGATGGGCACAGGCTTCCAAACTCTGGACATCTCCTGTGATTTTCCTGCACAGTTTCAGCTGAAATGTTTTCTATCAAGAGAGTCAAGAGAAGAGAGTCAAGAGTCATTTATTGTCATATTCTCCACATGTGCAGGACAAACAGAGAAATGAAATTCTGTTTCAGCACACACAATTCAAAGATCAGACATACGTGGGTAAGACACATAACAAGAATTGGTGACTGCGGTCATTCGCAACATGAGTCGCGCTACCTTAATAGTTAGATGAAAAGGGTGTTACATGAGGAAAGTTCAGGGAGGGAGAAAAAAAAGGCATTAACAGGGTTACACCAGCAGGGTGTAGCACTCCAATGCAAAAAAAAACACCCGACATGGAAGCACAGACAGCACGTATACAACATCAGAGTCCGATGGGGAGGTGGGGGTGGGCGGGATCCTGAAGCCTCCAATGGGAGCTGCCACTGCGGCGCATCGACCAGCTGCAGAACAACAGGTGGGAGGGAGAGATAAGGAACAGAGAGCACATTGAGGTCCCTGCAGATATAGCCTGAAGGGAGAGGGTGAAGGTCGGGACACAGCATCTGTCGGCATTCCTCCTTTTGTGGGGGTGTGTTGAGGCAGCCTTGAGAGGCTGCTACGGCGTCAGATAAGGATAAACATAACTTTGTTTAGGGTAGACAGAGATAATCTTCCCCTCCGTCTTGTAGTCTCTAAGTGGTCATTCATGTCCACCAGTGAAGCCAATTTTACATTCCACATCCCCGCATCGTCCGGCGACCCTCTCCGAGATCAAATCCATCTTGCGCACTAACACAGGCAACGCCGCAAGGACATTGTCCAGCTTACGGTTCACCTCGAGTAACGTCCCAGTCTGTGAGGTCACCGCACGAGCGGCACATTCCGTGGGTACGGGTCGCACTCCAATCGCTCCCGTCTTCCCAAATTTCCAGAAAACCAGATATCCTCCCACTCCAATCAGAAGAAATCCAGTGATCATCAGGCCGAATATCCACAAATCTTCCACGTCCTCGATGGACAGCTGAGAGAGGCACACGATTCGCCAGACCTCCCAAGAATCGAGTGCATATCCCGATGCGAATGTCCCCTCGGGACAGGTGGGAGCCCCCTTCTCCGTTCTCATCGTAGAGAAAATTTTGTCAATCACGTTGAATGACCAATTAATTAAGTCCATATTTCCAAAAAGAGAGTAGTGGTTTCAGGAGAAATGCAGAGAAGTGCTCTGTAGGCAGACAGGACAAGAGCCTTGGGGAAGCCGATAAGGGAGCTGAGAAAAAAGCGTCTGTACTCTCTGAAGGCTGAAGAAGGAATGCCATTTAAAGAAAATTAAATGTTTTAAAAGGCATTCTATAGTTTTCTTTAGGCCTTCACCCGCTTCTCCTTTGTAGCGTTGGAGAACGCCATTGAAATGCCAAGACCATGACGTTTGTCAGCAACCTGGCCTACCAGTTGGCAGAGGTCATCAGACATCAAGTGTCCAGCCGGTTTCATCTGCCTGGAGTATTGCGTGCTTCGTTCCTACCCTGGCCATCTGGACATGCAGTCGTAACGACCTCTAATGTTTACATGGAGCTGCACCGGTGTTGTTTTTGTTAACAAAATCGATGACAAACTAATTTTGTTGACGCCCCTTTTTTTCATAATGAAAACGAGACGCCGTTGAGCTAAAATAGCTCTTTGGTGACTAAAGCATGACGAGACAAACTGGAGTTTTTGTTAACGAGCTGAGACTCTGTCAAAAGTTAAAAGTAACCGAGCTGTCCCTGTCCCTGAAGCGTATTCTGCTCAACAGACCACCCACAGCCAATAGTGAAGTTAGCTCCCCGCCAACACCAGAAATCACTAACCGCTCTATTTGCATGGATTTCTGATGTGGGTTGGAAGCAAGCCCTCATAATTCTGAAGCTAATATGAAGCCAAAAAGGAAGTGGCAAAAGTTGCAGTTCCGCCCTCATCCACTAGGGGCTGGCACCAGAAGTGAGCAAATCCTATTTGACTCCCATGTAAAAAAAAAAAAAGCCATTTTCACAGCAGAAATAAACATGTTTACAGCCTGGTTCAAGAAACCATTTTAGTTTTAATAGATCTAGTTTGCATTCAACTCTGAGGGGAGTGAAGTTTTTTGCAACTCTTCTGCTCAAGTAGAGTTTATTGCTTAGACATCGGATTAATTAATGAGCATCTATGTGACCTCAGAGCTAGCTCCAGGGAAAAGCCTCAGCATCGCGTTAATAGATGTTCGGCCATTTCGACTCTCTGAACTGTGGTTTTGTCTCTGTTCGTATTTGGATGTTAATCATGGGATTAGTTGGACCAAGGGCAAGCTGTAGTTACTAACAGACCATCCAAGCGGTTTCTGCTTCTTTATCAGTAAGTAAATGTATATGTCTGTACTTTATTTTGCTGGTTGAATGGTAAATGGCCTGTATTTACTATAGCACCTTCTGGAGTCCTGTAACCCCCCAAGGTGCTTTACAACACAATCAGTCTTTCACCCATTCACACATACATTCACACACTGGTAGGGATGAGCTACGGCGTTTCTGATCTCTGAGTCAATAAGTCAGTTTAGGACACTGCATATTACTGATGAAGGTAATTTTATGACATGTTTTATTCTGAAGTGTTTATCCATCCAGCTGATCCACCAGTGCAAGCCTCTGCAGAAGCATCAGCTTCTTTGAGCCAGCTCAGCTGCGGGCAGCCTCTGCCACCCTACACCAGATACTGACCAGTCTGATTATACATGCAGATGTGCAGGCTCAGCCTTTCTGTGAAAGTCTGTAGTGTTCCTTTGTGAGGCAGTTCTCGCATGCCACATCATTCTCATCGGTATTGTTTCATCCACACAATTAATCCAAAGTAAGCCCAAACTTTAGGACTTGCTGCTGAATCTTTTAACACTTTCCTTTCCCCTCTGTGCAACTCTGCCATATTGTCCTTGGTGTTGCTCTGCGCTCGGTGTTTTTAGCTCATTCTCATGAGGAGCACCCCCTAATGGACTTCTACAGTAGTAGTAAAAAATATATTTTTGGGGAAAAAGCGTACTGGTACTCATTTATTAGAAGAAATATCGCAATATTTCACAGAATTGGTATTTTGTCCCACCCCTAGTTAGCAGAGCCAAAGCTATGCTGTGCTGGAGCACCACACTGGCCTCGGTCTTGGCCCCCGGACCTTAACGGCATCAGCGCAAGCTCTGAACCCAGCCCCAGCCTTAACCGCACCCCCGGCCCCGACCTTCACCCCTGCAGCCTCAGCACCAATCGCTGCCCCAGCCTCAGTACCAGCCCCAGCCCTGGCTCCGGCCCTATCCATGGCCTCAGCCCAACCCCCAGCCCCGGCCTTCACCCCTGCACCTGCAGCAGCATCAGCACCGATCTCTGCCCCAGCCTCCTACAGAGCTCCGGGAGTTGACGTCACTTCTCCCGGCATGCAACAGTTCAAATCGAAACGGCGCCATCTTGGCAGGTAGAAGCCGGCAGCTGGACTATTTGTTATTGTCAGAAAACTCAATCAAACGGGAAATATGGTAGATTCCTGTTGTGCCCCAGGATGCAGAACGGACATGGACGACCTAAGGGACGAGCCATCTACAGGATTCCCCAAGATCCGGAGCGCCGCAAACGTTGGATCATTGTAATAAAACGCGCTAGTGACCGGGCTAAAATGAAGCTGTGGGATCCCGAGAGTAAAGGTTTTCGCTTATGCAGCGACCGCTTCATATCAGGTACTTAAACCAACGTTTCCTCAACTGTGTATGGTATTTATTTTAAATGCTTTTATTACGATTCTTAGTGGGCTTCCTAAACTTATTTTGGCGTGGCTTTTTCTGTCTTATTACTCATAGCAACAAGTAAACATCACGTAAAACGTTGCCTCATGAGTTCTGCGTGCTGCCGTTTACGTGTTTTATGATCACAGCAATTAACCGGCTAAGCTGTATTTAATTTTTAAGCAATGGTTGATCAATTGTCAGATCACACATAAAAAGTACTTTGGATTGCTATTTTCTGTCTCACCGAGACAGATCTCAGACAGATCCTGAGACGCTCCTGCCTGACATATTTATTTTATTCACGGAAAAAAATCAGACTAGTGATTTCTCTTGGCGTTCAGTTTATACATTCAAACAGCACATCACTCTATTTAAACTTCTTACATGTAAATCTGTTATTTGTCCATCCATCCATTTTCATCCTCTTATCCGGAGTCGGGTTGCGGGGGCAGTAGCGTCGAGAGGCCCAGACTTCCCTCTCCCCAGCCACTTGGGCCAGCTCCTCCGGGGAATCCCAAGGCGTTCCCTGGCCAGGTCCGGTAGGAAGTCCACTCCGACAGCTTCTGGCATTTTTAAAAAGTATCCCAGGGGCACGGTAAGGGTCGGAGATGTTTAGTCTATTTAATTTCTGACTATATAAAACGATTTCTTCGGTTTTAAAGTGTGAAGTAAACTCCGACGAAGTAAAATCCAAGCTGAACCTGTTTATTTTGTTTACCTTTGTTGCCTGCCAACATGGCGTCTACTCTCTGAGAGTCACGTGACGTCCGGAGCTCTATAGCTGTCCATCCAGGAGCCTGACTGACATTTCTATATTTATCCACCTGTTTTCTGTACGGTGGTGCATGGATGTGAGCAGCATAGTGAATGAGGCCATCACATATGCCAGAGTGCAAAAAGTGTTTTCTTCCATTCCATGAATTTCTTCATCTCTGCTTTCCTGTGCGATCGGGGGAAATGTTTTATTGATTGCACAACAGCCCAATGTGGACAGTTCTGTGGGCATTTTTGCACCTTTCTGTGAGATCGCTGTGATTTTCCTCTGATAGCATTTTTCTTCTCTCTTTTCTTCTCTCTGTATGAAAGCAGAAGTCAGGAAATGTGAACTGAAGTGCTTCGTTTGCTGGGCGGGAATGACGATGTATGAAGGCGGACCTTGTTTTCAACTAGAATTTAGCTTAATATGAAAAAATCACCCAACTTTCTCACCATTTCACCACCAAGTAGAAAAACAAGCCCCTCAGAGGAGCAGTAAACCACACTCTAGTGTAGTCACCTCATTACACATTCAAAGTACTATTCAGGAGAGATGGGGCTATTACGGTGCTGTTTTCTGGGATGTGGTCCAAGTCAGATCAGAATTCTGGTCGTGTTAAATCCCAACAAGAGTTCCTGAGATGGGACAAGAGCTGGGGACTCGGGAATAATGTCTTTACTTCCTGTTGGAACCAATGTTTGTCAAACAGCACATTCACTGGCTGGTTGCTGGTAAAACTACCAAGAAACCTGCAAAGAGGTCGATGAAGTGCTGAGGAGGTTCCTTAGTAACATCTATTGTTGGGTGTTGTAGGCTGGAACGCTGCTCGTCAGGATGGTTGAAAGCCAGTCTGGAGAAGCCGATAGGATCCGTGTTGGAGGACCGCCTGGTCTCCCATGGCTGATGAGTCTGATTCACGGATACGGACGGATACGTGTTGCTGTGTGAACTTAAAGAGCAAGTCACCCCTACCAAATTATTAGTCAAGTCAATTCAAGTTTATTTATAAAGCGCCAAATCACGACAAGAGTCGTCTCAAGGCACTTCACATAATAAACATTCCAATTCAGGTCAGTTCATTAAGCCAATCAGAAATCATGTTTCCTATATAAGGAACCCAGCAAATTGCATCAAGTCACTGACTAGTGTCAGAGACTATACAGCAATCCTCATACTAAGCAAGCATGCAGCGACAGTGGAGAGGAAAACTCCCTTTTAACAGGAAGAAACCTCCAGAGAATCCTGGCTCAGTATAGGCAGCCATCCTCCAGGACTCACTGGGGATGGAGAAGACAGAGCAGACACACACACACACACACACACACACACACACACACACACACACACACACACACACACACACACACACACACACACACACACACACACACACACACACACACACACACACACACACACACACACAGGCTCACAACAACATTGTGACATCATATGGTACCAGTTAACATCCTATGGTACCTCTTAGCCAATAGCAATGGCAGATTTAAATTCAGATGCAGTGCAGAGTTTTTGCCTGACAGCGGCACAACACTGACAGTTTTAGGCAGAAATTTTAAATTTTAAAGAGCAAGTCACCCCCTACAAGAAACTTACTTCACTCCCACTTTATGTTTGAAAAATGCAACAAATGCTGTTGCCTGGCAGACCGAGAGGGCGGAGCCTCTAACAGCTACACACACACAGGCTCACAACGGCATTGTGACATCATAATGTACCATTTAACATCATAGCATACATCTTAGCCAATAGCGGTGGCAGATTTAAATTCAAATACAGTGCAGAGTTTTTGCCTGACTACGGCACAACACTGACAGTTTAGGCAGAATATTTAAATTTTAACTAAGATGCACTGAAGAGTCAGATTATTGACTACACGTGTCTGCAGCACAATTAGACACTCATTTATATAGTTTATCAGCAAAAAAAGTAAATTTGGGGGTGACTTGCTCTTTAAAGAAGCAGACTGTCGTTTCGATGAGGACATTATCGTACAATCAGTGTGTTTTGAATCCATGATGCTAATTAGATTGACAGAGAAGCTCAGCAGGAATAATAAGCTGCTTGATAAAGTCTCCCCGTCTGCCATGACCTACATCTGTCTCTACTTCCAGTCATGATGTCTTTTCCTTCACTTTTTTCTTATAAAAGAAAATAAATGACACCAGAGCAAATTTCCTTTGGGATGTTGAGTATTATTTTATGAATCCTGTGGTTGAATTTTCTCCTGACTGGGACTCTCATATTCATATTCATTCCTAGGTAATGAGACAAAAGTCATGTTTCTCACGTGTCAGTCATCTCTAACACACAGAGGACATGCACGGATATGGGTGTGTGTCCTGCACCACATCGTCTCTGGGGGAGACGGGACATTTCCCCTGATCAGACTAGATGATGGGTGACAGCTCCAGCTTCCTGTCCGTGAAGCTTGTTTAGATTTTAAACCAACTACTTATCAGCAGTGTTTTCTTCCACAAGATGAATTAACTACAAAGCCCAGTTTGGTGAACGGTTAGAAGAAATACTGAAGGAACTTGAAACGTAACATGTGAGTTACAACCTGTAACCTTTTCCACACATTTGGAGTCCGCTTCCTGCCTGTTTTAGATGGTGAACACAGCTGCTTTGTTTCATTTAGTGATGAGAAACTCATGAAGGCTGAGGAGACCTTTCAGCGGTGTAAGGTTATGAAGTTCATGGTTTTCAACTCCATACAGCTGGCCCCTGGGCACAATAACACCGTGTAGAAAAACCAAGGTCGGGTTGTTCCTCAGACTGTTTACATTCCATCAGAAGAGTCCGAAGGAGAAGAAGAAGCTTTACCTAATCAAAGTACTTTATTTGTGATTAAAATTATTAAGCAAAACAGATGTTGATCAACAATAATCAAGTGAATGATCTGTGAAATAAATATGTCATGAATTATGTTTAATGAAACCAGGACTACGGTGCAGACATACTGATCCTCATCTCCATAGAAATGCATGACACATTGTTCCAACCAATCAGAGCTTTCGGCTGCCGCAGGAGAATCTGGTGTTGACTTCAAGTGTCCAATCTACTTTACTGAAACTTATCAACAATTCAGAGATATAAAACAAGGCAACGCCATTTTAAGTCAGTTCCATTTTGACTTCAGTTCTATTCACCATCATCCTAAAGACAAGCGCAGCCTGGCCGGATGCGTTTTCTTTAAACTAAGAACTGTGAAACGGGAGATTTTCGTCGTTTAACAACCAGACGACGTCCTTTCAAAATAAGAGCAACTGCTGACGCTGCTGAATCGTACCGGGCCGACCCTCCAGACGGGTTTTGAAACGTTGTGACCGCTGCACCGACAGCTCCATCGTACATCCGAGGTTTCCAGACCTGGCAATTCCTGATCTACTTGGGAGACCCCACTGGGTACGTACACGGCAAAATAGCGGCTCATGTCATCACTTTATAAGCCTCGTGATATCTAGTCATAACAAAGACGACCAGATTCGATTACGTCATCCTAGAGAATCTGAACCAGACCCACACACACACACACACGCACCAACACAACATCCGAATCCATTCTCATCCATCACAGAGTAGTCCTGGTAGATTGTTTAGAATTTATAATTCAGAAATTAAAGATTCTCAAACGATCCCATCTCTCTCTCTTTTATTGTCTCAAAGTCAATACAGAGTGTTTAATTAAACTCCCTGATGATAAAAACAGCCTATTCTTCTGTTTATAAAAGTGAACTACTAACAGTGTATTAAAATACAACTTTGGTTAGTTACATCACTTTGATTCCGTTACATAATATGGCGAGCCAAGCTTGATATCTGCACAGTTTATTACACTTTGTGCCGAATTTGAGACATTTTGGGATTATCTGTGTCTGTGTGTTAGAGAAAAAGGAAAAGGCGAGCGCTTCCTCAGTCAGCTCTTAGAAAGGGGGGTGCACATTCACCACCCTCCAACGGGAGGCGCTGTTTCATCAAAACACCTTAAGTGCTGACGTGTGCTGGTGGCCATTTTGAGGCCTACATCTAAGGGTAAACATTTCTCCTGTTTTATTGCATTGGAACCGTCTGTTTATTGTTTGTCGTGGTGTTTGTGACACTGTGTGCGTCCATTTGTGTAATCGGAGACTGAAGACTCCGTCGGAAATTTATTTCCATTCGATGAGCGCAGGATTCGCGCTGTTCTTAGTCGGAATTCTCGTTAGCACCTGCCGTTGCTTGACTGCTCGGTGAACGCTGTCAGCCGAGAACACCCGCAGAGCGGTACTGAATCCAGATTGCGTACACTTATGAGACCCTTTCAATCACGGAGCGAGAGGCCCGTTGGTTGATCGAGGCAATTTTGAGACCCTGGTTGCAACAGGGCGTTCGCTAGCATTAGCCGACGAGCTAACTAGCCACTCTTCTCGGTGAGAAGGCTCGGGAACGCGTCCCGCGCAGCTTTCTAGCCGTTCCGACGCAGCGGAACTGTGTCCTTTAATCCGCTAAACCTTCCGGTACGGAGTACTTTAAGGTAACGTTAGCGGCGGTTCTGAAACACGCTGCAGTGTTCAGAATCGTGTGATTGCTACGGGGATCCAAGCCGGGTGTCGGACGACGCATGCGCGGCGGTCCGCCATCTTAGGTGCCCGACACGTAGCTCGACCCGCCATCTTGGGCAGGTCAAATGACAATGATATTTTTGGCATTATTGAACAATTTTGCCCAAAATAATCATTCACCAGCCAAACTTCCCTGTGACTACTTCTTTTAAAAAATCTACAGGTAAGGTTGTTTCTAAATAAACATCTAATTAGAAGGCAAATTTAAAGAGTAAATTGGTGAATAAAACAAGAAAAGACTATTTGATATTTTGGAAAATGGACTCAGAGGTAACGATGCAATTATCATCTCAACTTCAGGCGATGCAAAACACTTTCCTTCCAATGATGACTGACATGATGAACATGATCTGCAACCTTCAGAAAGACGTCGAGGGCGTCAAACAATTCATGCGTGATTCTCAGGCGACACACGGGCGGCAGCTCCGGGTTTGCCTGAGAAGCCACAAAATGAGACTGGGATGCTGCAGGTTGATGTTTTCACAGGTTCTGATTCACAGGAAAACAACAACACCTCAAAGGAAGGAGACAACACCTCTCCGATCGTTCCATCCGTGGCGATGTTAGGCGATGAACCCGCAGATGACGACCGCAGTATCACTACTACCACCGCCGTAACTGAGAAGATTTTGCTTGCACCTCTGGTCGTGAGAAAGGGATCTAATAGGCCCGCAGTGGAGGTCACTGTTAATCAGAGACATCGCTGTGTCGCATTATTAGACACAGGAGCGGACATCTCGCTCATCAGCGGAGCTCTTTACAGCAGCATGTGCGAACAAAGGGGGGAGGACATCTCACCCCCCACACTCATTTCCGGCCCAAAGGATTTTGACGAGTTCTATGGCGCTCCCTCGCCCGCGGCTGCGACGACTGAGGTCAACATCTCGATAGGAGGCATGTCCTTTAAACACCTC